>NC_084857.1:19512729-19813637 GCF_951802175.1 Populus nigra | reverse complement strand
GATTAATTATTTTTGAAAATTTTAATTTCTTGCAACTTTTTTATAAACATTCCAGATTATATTCTTGAAAAAGATTATGGTTTTCTATTTATTTGTTAAACATCTTGAAAAATTTGAACCGGTACTCAGCTTATAATTTAATGCAATCTAGCCCAATTGGTAGATTTGACTAAGTTTTGCAAATGCGGAGTAAAGTTTTATCAATTCTTTTTTATTAAAGCTAATTTGCCTAATTGATATAAGCATTGGGATGATTATTATGCACAGAATCTCCCTTTAACCATACTATAATAGTAAGATTAAAGTATATAATGCAGAAAATCTGTATTTCCAACTCATTTGTTGAGAAGATTCATTCCCTTGATATTTTATTGAGTTTTGAATTTGAATAGATTCCTTTACTTCACTCGTACTGTACAACTTAAAAATAACTTCTTTTCACTTCTATAGAGTTTTTGATGGTGATCCACTATAATAATAATAATAATAATAATTATTATTATTATTATTATTATTATTATTATTAGTATTATACTATTGGTATGAAAGCAATAGTGTTTTATTATTATTATTTTTTATACTGGATCACCATCAAAATTGTTGTAGGTATATCAGCAACTCTAAACAAAAAAACAAATAATTCAAACATTTTTAATAGTTTTATTAAATAAATATAACAATATCAATTATAACACTCATAGAAAAATTTATATCATATTAATAATAATAGATTGCATTGCAGTTTAAAGTTAAACAAAGTATATTAGTATAAATATTTTAATAGTGAAATTAAAAATGACAAGACATGCCAAAATAATAATAAAAAAATATATTTTGAGTGAAAAGTTGAGTCAATAAATCTAAAGAAAGTTAATGTGATTGTGTGAAAAGGGTTGAGAAAGAGTTGATAAATAAGGCTTCAGTGATTGAAACGGGCATTATTATATACTAATAAATAAATCATATTATATGAAAAGAAAGGGTGCATTATCCGGATCAGAGCTAAGAAAGAAAATTGAGAAACGCAATTTATAAGCTATACAAAACGAAAACGACAGAAAAATTAACAGTAAACCTATGGAGAATCCCAAGCATATTACCAGCACTGGCTAAACCAAGTAGCTCCTTCTACAATCTACTTGTAATTTTGTTTGTTGAAGCCTATGGAGAGGAGTGAAAATGAGAAGATAACTTGCCAAAAATTGAAAACAAACCAAACTTGAATTGAAATTCTTTGTTGTGGCTTAGAAAAAAGCAGGGAGAATTTTAGGCCGTCTCAATTGAAGGATTTTGGTAGGTGAGGGCCAGGGAAAACAATAGAGGTAGGGAGGATTTTAGGTTGCTGGTGTGGCTATTGTATTTTTAACTATGGATTTATATCTCTAATGAAAAACGAAAATATTTTTAACTAAGGATTTATATCTTTAATGGAAAACAACAACGTTTTCCTTGAAAAAAAAAAAGGAGTTCGGTCTGGTTATAAAATTTTAAGACTTTTGCAGGGGCCTAGGCCCCCACTAACCTCCCCCTAGCTCCCCCTATTTATCCCACCCAATAAATAGTAATTCGCAAATAAAAAAAGGAGAATATAATTTAGATCGTGTCAATTGAAGGATTTTGGTGGGTAAGGGCCAGGGAAACAATAGAGGAAAGGAGGATTTTAGGTTGCTGTTGTGGAAATTGTCTTTTTAACTAGGGATTTATGTATATCTAATGGATAACGATAACATTTTCCTTGAAAAATAGAAAGAAAAAGAGATGGGCTAGTTATAAAATCTTAGTACTTTTGCAACGGCTTTGGCCAATACAAGTCTTGGAATGTTAAGATATCAAGTTTAGAAATGTAACACAGATAACCTTGAACCTAGATATCAATATTATTAGAATCTGATACCCTCACATCCAATAAATAACAGTTCACGAATAAAAAGTATAAGATGACAACATAAAGACAGTTATTTTTTGATAAGCCGATTCAATTCATTAAAGAACTAAAATAAGAGAAAAAACTCATCATCATACACTCATAAATAAAGATGCAATAATCTAAATTATTATTAATTAGAGATTTTATATTTTTAATGGAAAATGACAACGTTTTCCCTTTTTTTTTTAAAAAAAAAGAGTTCAGTCTAGTTATAAAATCATAAGACTTTTGCAGGGGCCTAAGGCCCCCACTAACCTCCCACTAGCTCTGTGTGAAAAACAAAAAGGATTAAAGCTTAAAAAACCAGAAGATTTAAGATGCAAAATATGTGAAGAAAAATGTCAAATTCTATAGAAAAATCTATCCAAAAGTGCACTAAAACCAATCTGAAAACACTCTTCTTCAATCCCTTTTATAGACAATTTTAGGAATCAAAAGCGAATAAAATTCTTTTATTAGCTTTGATTACCCTCCATAAAATTTGAATTAAACCTAAACATTTGTAGCTTTAAATTACATGTCTTTTGAGCTCAAAAAACTATTCAGATCTACAAAAATCCTTCTAGAAGAAAACAAACTCACTTTAATAAACCTCATAAAATTTTAACAACATCTTATTTAGGTGCACTTGTAAATAAAGTTCAATAGATGTAAATGAATTATCCTCAATGTCTTTCTACAAGAATTGAAACTAAACTCTAGATTACGAGGAAAACAAAAATGAATAAAGCTTAAAAAATCAAAAGATTTAAGATGGAAAAATATACCAAGAAGATTGTCTGTAGAAAAATATATTCAAACAGTATAGAACAACCAACCTGAAAACACTCTTATTCAATCCTTATAGACAATTTTAGAAGCCAAAAGTTGATAGAATTCTCTCATTATCAACTTTGTTTACCCTCTATAAAATTTGAATTAAACCAAAACATTTGTAGCTTTAAATTAGTTTTTTTTAAGTTGAAAAAACTGTTTAGATCTACAAAAATCCTTCTAGAAGAAAACTAATCAATTTCACCATTCATGGACCGGATTGATAATTCTTCAA
This sequence comes from Populus nigra, assembly GCF_951802175.1. NCBI lineage: Eukaryota > Viridiplantae > Streptophyta > Magnoliopsida > Malpighiales > Salicaceae > Populus > Populus nigra. The sequence goes on along the minus strand of NC_084857.1, from coordinate 19,810,662 downwards.
GTACCAGACTCAAGGTCAAATATAAGTTGGGATAAAATAATGTTTTGTACCATAAAAAATTATTTTACAATACACTCAAATCCAGGTCTCAGTCGAGTCGAGCCGAGTCGAAAACCTATTTTGCTTAAGTCCCTTTCCTCTAAAAGCTTGAGTAGTATTTAAGTGAAATTTTAACTTCCTAACTTTACTTCTTTTTTTTCACTGAAAAAATATTTGTAATTTCCTAGAAATTAACCTTGCCATGGAAAACATACAGCAGAGTTTTTATGAGCACACGATCACAAACATCAAGACCACGCAAAACAAGCACACAAGCTTTCATAAGAATAAAAATACAAGTTATCTATCTTGCCTCTAACACTGAAATCGAGCATACGTTTGCCGAAGGTGGTTTTCTCTCGCTCGATGAATAGCTTGCTTCAACAAGATCCCTTTCAGTGAAAAATCCTGGTTGTTTAGGCTGAGGCAATTCATCTTCATTACCCAACATCAAAACCACATATGACATGTTTGGTCTATCTTCTGGATTTTCTTGCACACACAACAGCCCCACATGAATTGAACGTAGCACTTCAGACAAATAGGGTGTTTCAACTTTTGATCCCGCAGCCAGTTCCAGAGGCCTGCCTTGTTTGAACAGTATCCAAGCCTGATAAACAAAACCATGCTGTCAATAACACATTGAAGATTTAAAGTGTTCAGGTCTCATTAAACATGTGCAGGCATCTGGTTTCTGAAAAAAGTACTCAAGAATATATTGAAATTAAAGATAATAAGTAACATAGCTTTGACTCCTACATGCCCAATAAGGTTGAGGTGGTGATCTGGATGACGGAATCCTCTGTTCCTATAGCCACCCACTATCTCTAGCACCAATACTCCAAAGCTGAAGACGTCTGATTTTAGCGAGTAGAGCCCATAATTTGCGTACTCTGGAGATATGTAACCACTGCATGTATTCATAGAATTTTAAGTTCCATTTGCAGACTATCAAGATAAAATGCGTATGATGGAGATGAAGACACTCACTACGTTCCAGCCACTTTATTAGTATTGGCTTCAGTTTCATTTTCTCCAAAACTTCTAGCCAGGCCAAAGTCTGAGATTTTTGGATTCATTTCGGAATCCAACAAAATATTGCTGGTTTTCAGATCTCTGTGGATTATTCTTAGTCTAGAATCTTGGTGAAGATAAAGGAGTCCTCGAGCAATCCCGTTGATGATGTTGTAGCGCTTAGACCAATCTAGTAGCAGGCTTGGAGTCTCATCTGCCCAAGTCAATCCATTACATCTCTTATCAGATTCATAAATGTTGGTTAAGGAACAAGAAAAAAGGAGATGTCAAGTTACGATCAGTGAATTTTGAGTTACAATTACATATACATATATGGCAGAATTTGTCAGCATGAAAGTGGAGAACTCTTCCCCTGCAAAGCCACCTTCCCAAGGGCTTTGAACGATGCTCAATAGATGGCTAAACAATTGATGTCAACTCCATTTTGGAAGCTCAATAGTGCTAAATTTGAAACATTGCATTAGCTTTTTGAAAAGTTTTGTGAGTTCCATACCAAAAATGTAGAAGTCCAAGCTTTTGTTAGGCAAAAGCTCGTAGACCAACATATTTTCATCTCTTTCAATGCAGCATCCAAGAAGCCTCACTAGATTCCGGTGCTGAAGTTTCACGATATGTTTGACTTCATTTTTGAACTCATCAAGTCCTTGTCGTGAATTCTTAGAGAGCCTCTTGACAGCTATTTCTCGTCCATCTGTTAATGTTCCCTGTAAATAATTACTCAGCATCATAAGCAAATCATGCGTTGTCTGCTGAATTCCTAGAGAATTTCATGCAGATTGTATCTGTTCATGAATTCTTTCCAATCAGTCATCCTTTTATTCTTAAAAAAGGTTGGTTCTGTAGTGGAACAATTTCAATACCACAGAACTCCATTGGTGCCTGGAGTTTGTACCATGGAAACTCAGAAGCTATATTGCATGACTGTTTATGGATAATTATTACCTTATAAACTGGTCCGAAACCCCCTTGTCCTAGTTTATTGGATACAGAAAAGTTATTTGTTGCACAAGCCAACGCATCCATGTTAAAGAAGGGTAATTCTAGTTCTTCCTTCAAGTCCTTGTTATTTGATCTTCTTTGCAAATTACCTGTCATTTTTCCTGTCAGCATAACTGTTATGCTTGTTGAAAAAATAGAAAGAAAGACAAAGGATCTCTATTTGCCGCTAAACTCAAGATTTTTATTGCATCAAACACAACGGGGCTTTGAACAACTTACAGTCATATCGTACATCACTGAAAATCAAATTTTTATAGCATCTTCTTTTTTATGTTCGTTTTTATTTTATTTTAAGCTGAATTAATTTAACAAATACTTACTGTTTTTCTGCTGCTTCTTTTTCCAAACACACAAGACCAAGCATAAGCCAACGAACAGAATCCCAGTGGACAACACAGAGCTTACTATGATCATTTTCTTCACTTTGGATTTGGTATTAGCCTTTGCAGAGCCACCGTTATCTATAACAGTGGTACAGAAAAACTGGTGTTAAAAAGAGGAAATGCCAATATGGCTGGAAAGTTTTCTTTGGCCATATGTCATTCAATTTCAGCTTTCTACTCATTTGTTATAAAACAGTATCATTTTGGGTAGGAGAAAACCAATCCATCATGTTACCATCACCAAGTCATGACTAATCTAGCTGTGTATAAGGGAAAATTAATAGCTTGGTTTGGATACGCTCAGAGACTAAAATAGAAGGAAACTCTGTTGCTGATAGCCTTGCAAGGAAAGTATCCTTTTTCCAATAGCTTACTAGTTTTCTATCTGAATATATTTCGAATTTTAATAATAATAAAAAAAACGACTTCTCTAATCTGAGGATAAATTCATACCTAGTTCTGAAGCAGCCATCCGTATAAAAATGTCTTGCTCGTTTTGAAGGAAAGTTCTCATATCAATCAAATCATTGAACCAAAGCAAGCAACCGCTTCCTCCATCCCTGATGTCCAAGTTTGTATACGCAGTACAGCTGCAGTTCTTCAAGCATGTGTTCTTGCACTCCTCCAGGTTCATACTCCTGTTGAACCATGATTTTCTTGTCTCCGGCATCTTCAAACCTCTGAGCTTCCGAAACCCATCTCTGGAACAATTTAGTGCTGTCTTTCTAACGCAACCGCTTGACCAATCTGTCTTGTCCCAGTCTCTTGGAACTTTTGGTACAAATCCGTTCAAGCAATTACACACTGGAGAGTTGTTAATGCTACAGATACCATTTGCGCCACAGAGTGCATAACGCTCACAATTATCTGTATTTCCTGTTTCATAAAGAAACCAACTTTGAGTTTGCTCGATCCAGAGGAGGTGCTGGATATCACCACTCTGACTTAAGACGACCCTCCAATTCCTTGAGTTATTAAGAAGATTTTCTCTGAAAAATATCTCCTTATCATTAAAAACAAATTCAAATGTGTACACTGGATTTGGTTTTAACCGAGGCAAGCCACTGAACCTCAGACCATTCCATGGCCCACCTCGATACTTCAAATTTGAATCTTTCAACACTGCATACTCCGGATATCCATCAGGAATAAGGATTATTGAAATATTACCTCTGGAAGGATCTTCTGGTGACTTCCATGATGTCAAGTGCCAGTCCATGCCAGTTATTATATTCCGTCCTACCTTCATGCCCGGTAATAGTGTGTTGCCTGGATAATCAGAACTCTGCCACAAGGAATTCTCCATGTTATTATCACCCTCCTCTTTCACAACAAGGTTTCCTGAATCCAAAAGCTGCGCAACTGGATTCCTAGTAGGTGTTGATGTGTTGGAAGACCAAATGATGCTTCCACTACGATTGAGAAGAACAAGAAGTCCTTGGTTTGTAAGATTTACAACACCAGAAGAATCGTTAAGTGGAGTTTCTCTGTTGGCAACCCAAACTGCTGTCTGGACAGATATTTTGCCATACCATATCCCCAAGTATCGGTTCTTGGATTTCCCGGGGCTGAAAAATCCTAATTCATAGGTCCCACCAGCTGAAACTATAGTGTCTCCATCTCTAATGAACTGGGCTGTGTTTATGGTGTCAGTAGGTGTGGCTGTTCTTACAATCAGAAATGAAATGAAGCAGAAAAGGAGCATGGGGATGCAATCCATTGCTGCTCTCGTGTTTCTTCGTTATATTACAAAATGGCTGGCCTTGCTAGATGTGAAAATATTCGTCTCAAGGAATTGACTATTTAACATCACAATTAGTCTACGGTGAGAGCCAGCAATGCTACGCTACATAGGTAAACCCATCTCTTTTCCATTGCTTGAGTTCGTTGAAAATTATAGCTACCCAATCTTGAAAATCTTAATCATGAAAGTGGAGCGAAGCTTATTCCTTATCAAGTGAAAGAGGCCAAGAGCAATCGGTGCTGGAGACTTCAAGGGAAGAGTTATCCGCCGTATATTCATTTATAGCTGTTTATTTGTTTATTTTTAAAGTACTTTTTCTTGAAATAATTTTTTTATTTTTTATTTTTTTAAAATTAATTTTTAAAATTTTTTTATATTATTTTGATATGCTATGAAAAAAATAATTTTTTAAAAATAAATATCTTAATAATGAAATTAAAAATGACAAGAGATGCCAAAATAATAATAAAAAATATATTTTGAGTGAAAAGTTAGTCAATAAATCTAAAGAAAGTTAATGTGATTGTGTGAAAAGGGTTGAGAAAAAGTTGGTAAATAAGAGAAAATAAGGCTTCAGTGATTGAAACGGGCATTATTATATACTAATTAATAAATCATATTATATGAAAAGAAAGGGTGCATTATCCGGATCAGAGCTAAGAAAGAAAATTGAGAAACGCAATTTATAAGCTATACAAAACGAAAACGACAGAAAAATTAACAGTAAACCTATGGAGAATCCTAAGCATATTACCAGCTATACAACTCTACATCTATCTAATAAAATTCTAGGAGAATAAGAAATTAACTTGCCATAAATTGAAAATAAACCAAACTTGAATTGAAATTCTTTGTTGTGGCTTAGAAAAAAGTAGGGAGAATTTTAGATCGTCTAAGGATTTTGGTGGGTGAGGGCAAGGGAAAACAATAGAGGAAGGAAGGATTTTAGGTTGCTATTGTGGCTATTGTCTTTTTAACTAGGGATTTATATCTCTAATGGCAAACGAAAATGTTGGGTCTAGTTATAAAATCTTAAGACTTTTGCAGGGGCTTAGGCCCCAGCTAAACTCTCCCGGCTCCCCCTCTGCTTGTGAGAATTTTGTCACCTTACTCATATGCCAACAATACAGCTCTTAAAAAGCCAATAAATCAAGTTTTAAAATGTGACACAGATACAACCTTGAACCTAAGCACTAATATTATCGGAATCTGATATCCTCACCCAATGATTAGCAATTCATGAATGAGAAGTATAGGATGACACCACGAAAATAATTTTTCTTCAAAAAGTCGATTCAATTCGTTAGAGAATTAAAGTAAGAGAGAAAAATCACCCCCACACACTCACAAAGAAAGATGCGGCAATCTAAATTATTATTAACTAGGGATTTATATCTTTAATGAAAAACAACAACGTTTTCCTTTAAAAAAAAAGGAGCTCGGTTTGGTTATATAATCTTAAGACTTTTGCATTGTAAGGGCCTAGGCCCCCACTAACCTCCCCCTAGCTCCGCCCTACTCGTGAGCACTTGATCATATAACTCACATGCAAACGATACATGTAATATCCCATATCGGCGGGTGAGGAGTTGGTAGTTGGTCTTATTAGTAATGCTGGTGTTAACTTGTCATACGCGTTTTGGGACGTCAGGCTCAAAGATGGGTTTGCGTCACCAGGAACAAAACCATGAGGACGGTAAGGCCCATAGCGGACAATATATGATAGGTTGGGTCGGGCTGTTATATTTTGGTATCAGAACTCAAGTTGCTATTCCGGGGACAGGAATAATTATATGATTTTGAAATGTGTTTCAGGATGGTAAGAACAAGGCAAGGAGTCAGGACTAATCCATCCCCAGTTCGGGGAAGTGATTAGAGTTTTCATAATGAAAGTGATCTAGATTGGGATCCCTTGGCAGACACCTCCTCTTATATACCTGCAACATCAGTGTACTCTGAAAGGGGCAAGTTAGTGAGACTTTGAGATGACTCGTTGTCATGTCAGGTAGATGTATCAATGCCCGAGGTATCAAACAGGCAGGGGGGAGATAATATATCCCCACTAGTGACACCGGTAGCTAGGTCAAACCCATTTTCAGATCCTACTTTTCTGAAATATATAGTGAGAGTTGTAGCAGTAGGAATGGTAGCGGGAGCCTCCAGTACAACTCCTAGATCAGGGGGAGTAGTCACCATAGTGCAGTTGGTGAAAGCTATGAGAGGAGATTTCAGGACTTAACAGTTTTTGCCTTAACTTACCTTCCCACAGAGCGCCACAGGGTGGAGAGGTTCTATGATGGACTGAGGCAGGAACTGAGGATGGTATTGATAGCCATGTAGTTTTAGTCTGTGCAGGAATCGGTACGGGCTGCTTAAGCTATAGAGAGGGTAATTGATTAGTACTTAAAAGTGCATTTTTATCAAGGTTTTATATCATCATTTTGCACTTGAAGTATCAATAACTCCTTAACTAAAGCATGTTTTATAATAACATATCTAATTATATAAAATACCTTTAATTTATGGTAAATGTTCATCTTAAATGCAGGCCTATCACATAAATGAAAGAATTGATTGATGAGTTGAAGTACTGAAATTGAAAGGACAAAAAGATGGCCAAAGAGATGCTGGTGCAGTCCAAACTGGAACACAGTTCGGTAATTGGGTCATATCTGGAGTTGTAGATCTTGGATTTAGGTCCATTTTATATGGATGGAAAGATAAGACATAGGCCTACAACTTTCATGTGGAGCCCAAGATTTAACAAGGCCGTTTTCAAGTCCAAATTGTAGCAATAAAGAAGAAGTCTGAATCTGTCCTGCAGCCCAGACATTGTTCAGTGTTCAGCCTATATCTCGAGTTTTAGAAGTCCAAATGATCTCAACTTTTTACCCTGGAAAGATGAGACAATTTCCTAGAACTTTCATGATTGAAGTCTGTTCAAATTATGACGTTATCAATGACGTTTTTGGCAGACAAGAAGATAAGAATTGTCACCAAGTCAAGAGGTGGCCACCCATTCATCAATTAGTCAACAAATCAATAGTTCCAAATTTTGGCCTATAAAAGGAGGCATTTGCGATGTATTTAGGTATCTTGGTGTTCAGATCAAGATCATGCTCTTGCTTTCTCTCTTTGTATTGCTTATGCTTTTCTTTCATTAATATCAAGTTTATGCCTTTCATTTCCTTTCCTTTACTTAGTTAACTTTTATCTTACTTATGTTCTTATCTTGTTTATTTATGTTTCTTTCTTTCATTATGTCTAGCTAAGTTAATTATGTCAAGGTGAAAAGGTTACACTAATGGTGTAAGAATAAGTATAATATAAACTTAACATGGACCTTAATGTTGGATACTAACATGCTTTATATTTGTTATCTTGTTCACTTTTAATACTTTGCTTGTTAAATGGTTAATCTAGATTTATGTTGTATAACACTTGGTACAACAAATACTTGACACTTTCATAGCCCATACTGTATGGTATAACCGACACCTGAGCTATGAAAGGAACTTGATTTGTTGTTAACATAAGTTATAATCATGAATGCCTGACAACATTTACAAGTATTAGCATTATTCGAATAAGATAACTAATGTAATCATGTTAACAATTTATAATCTGATTGGAACCTCCTTTGTGTGTGGTTTCCAATTGAATAATAAGAGTTTATACTATACTTGTTTGAAGTACCATTAGTGGATCCTCTAACCTTGACATTTGTTGTTATCGTTGTTTAATCCTTACGTTAATCTTCCATCTCAAAGTTCTCATCAACTTCTTCTTCATCATCTTTATTATTGTCATTATTAATAGTATTATTGGTACTATTACTAGTATTACTACTACTACTACTATTATTGTTGTTGTTGTTACTATTGTTGTTGTATTATTGTTGCTTATAATTTATACAAGTAACCTCCTTGTGGTTCGACCCCGGTTGTCACGACCCGAGTCCCCGGATCCATGACCGGCACATAGGCAAGGTTCCCCTCCAAGGTTCCATACCTATGTGAACCCAAACTTACACACAAACTTATCCTAACTGAATCAGAGTTCAACGCAGCACTAATAACAAAATCAGCTTTATAATATAATTGAATTGTCTTAATACAAGAGTTTATATAAGTTCAGAGTTTTGGAGCACTAACTAGACACAAAGAAAAGGTACAAAGTACAACCAAAAAGCAGGTTCTGAAGGTCCAACAAAATGACCTGCTATCAAGCTATAAGCCTGAAAAGGATAAATAATGAGATGGTGAGTTCAACAACTCAGTGAGTAGATAACGTTCAATATACGCACACGAGGTAATAAAATAATGAGAAATATATATACAAGTATGGCTTTAGGTTCTCAAATTGGCCATAACAAGAATGTCATATGGTAAAACTCGTCAGAAAAATCAAAATGCAATGAGCATGAGGCTCCGTACTGTGGGATGATCAGTCCACACAGGTTGGTGACTCCCCCGACCAACTAGGGTTCAGATACGATGTGCACAAAGACTAACACTACCCTGTTAGCATGGGTATTCTGACTGACATACCATAGGTTCATAATCATAATCTAACAAACATATTCATATCTCAAAGCTCAACTCATGACATCAATCAAATGAGGAGCTATCAATTCAGAAGTCAATTTAAAATATATGTTGGTTCATATCAAGAATTCAGATTCAATAATTGATAATGCTTTATCAAAACAAGGATAATAATCAACATATATATTATCAAGAAGCATGATCCAATTCATATTAACAAATCAAATATTTGTAATATTTCTCATGCATATGGAAAATTATCCACTCACCTGACTCGAAAGCAACAAAACTCAAAGCTGATATCGAAGAAAATCCTACTGACGTTCCGCCGGTAGAATATCAGGATTATCTAAATATAAAGGAGACATATTTAAGAATGACTCAAAAGAATATATATATAACCTATTTAATACACTTAACTAATGGTGTATTCCGTAACCCTATATGTTTTTGAACTAACTAGTTATTTTTCCTAAAAACCCAACATTTAACGGTTTTCCCGAAATCTAATTCATAATAAAACAATTAATAAAATTGGTAATAATTCACTAAATAACCCTCAATTATTCATCAAACCAATCTTAAAAAGGTAATATTACAGCTAGGGACTAATCTATAATTTATCATATTCTTAAGGGTTAAATTGCAACTTTTGTCAAATTGGAGAACCAAACTAAAATTTATCATAAATCCATGAATATACTGAAATTATGTCCATAATTCATCCTCATTTCTGTCCAGATCATCTCATTATACTCCAGGGACCATTCTGGAATTTTACCAAATTTTTAGGGTCAAATTGTAATTTTTATCAAATTGGAGGACTAAATTGAAAGTGTTAAATTTTCATATCTATACAGTAATTCTGCCCATAATTCATATGTTATTCTGTTCAGAATCTCGAAATATGTCCCAGGGACCAATCTGTAATTTTCCAAAGTTTGGGGACTAAACTGTAATTTTCCAAAATTGAGGGACCAAATTGAATTTTCGCCATCTTCAACCTCCAATCCAGAATTTTAACAGAAACCTACTGTTCTCCCCTGATTTTTAACTCAAAATTCACCATTCAAACAAAACTATAACTTAACATCATCATCTTTCAATTCAATCTCTCAAAATCATCCAAATAATCAAATACCCACAATAATTAACCCTACAACATCCAAATTAACTCATCAATCAACCCAAAACATAAATTTTCAAAACCCTAACATTCATCAAAACTGAAATTAAAACTAAAGAAAACATATTATACACATTAAAGCATAATCTTACCCCTTTTTACTTATTTCCTCCAACTCGTTTCCTTTTTCCCTTATTTTCCCCTCTTTTCTCTTCTTCTTCTTTCTCACTTCACTCCTGCGGTTCTCTATTAAAATTTTACAGGTCTCTTCTTTTGTTTTTTTTCCTTCCTTTTTATATATATCATCTCTTTATACAATTACTACAATACCCCTCATTTAATTATACCCACTCTTTAAGCCATCAAGGGCTTTGTTGTATTTTCCTAACTCTTTTAATTCAAAACATTACAATCTCCCCACCTTATAAAAGTTTCGTCCTCGAAACTTAATAGAAAAGATTGAACACTTACCAAGATTATCGAAAAGATGAGGATACTCCTCACGCATCTTATCCTCGAGCTCCCAGGTCGCTTCCTCACGTGAATGACCTTTCCATTTCACTTTCACTGAAGCTATATCCTTCGACCTAAGCTTCCTCACTTGTCGATCGACTATAGCTTCTGGTTGCACCTCATAAACCATATCATCCCTTAATTCTATGGGATAAACCTCTAATACATGCGATGGATCTGACATATACTTCCTTAGCATGGAAACATGAAATACCGGATGAATAGCAGACAAGTTTGGTGGTAATGCTAACCTATAAGCAACCGCCCCAACTCTCTACAGAGTCTCATACGGTCCAATGAATCGAGGACTCAACTTGCTTTTCTTTCCAAACCTGAATACTCCTTTTGTCGGTGATACTTTTAAGAACACAATCACCCACTGAAAACTCTAAGTCACACCTTCTTTTATCTGCGTAACTCTTTTGTCTACTCTGAGCTGTTTGAAGCTTCTGTCTAATTACCTCTATCTTCTCTGAGGTAATCTGAATCAACTCCGGTCCCATTAGCCTCTTCTCACCAACCTCAAACCAACAAACCGGTGATCTACACTTCCGACCATACAAAGCCTCATAAGGTGCCATCTCTATGCTAGCCTCATAAGGTGCCATCTCTATGCTAGCCTGATAACTGTTGTTGTAAGCAAATTCCACTAATGGTAGGAACTTCAACCAACTCCAAAATCCATAACACAAGCCCTTAACATATCCTCCAAGATCTGAATAGTCCTCTCAGACTGACCATCTGTCTGAGGGTGAAAAGCTGTACTCAACTGCACTTTAGTACCCATTGCCTCTTGGAATTTCACCTAAAACCGCGATGTAAACTGTGGACCTCTATCAAACATTATTGAGATTGGCACTCCATGCAACCGTACAATCTCACTAATAAACAATTTCGCCACCTTTGCATATCCATAAGTAATCTTAACTGGCAGAAAATTGGCTGATTTTGTCAACCTGTCAACAATCACCCATATTGAATCATAACCCTCCTGACTCCTAGGCAATCCTGTCACAAAGTCCATTGTGATCCTTTCCCACTTCCATTCTGGAATCAACAATGGTTGCAACAATCCAGGAGGTTTCTGGTGTTCACCTTTTACCCTCTGACATGTCAAACACCTAGAAACAAAATCTGCTACATCAGCCTTCATCCTATTCCACCAATAACACACCTTAAGGTCTTTATACATCTTGATGGAACCTGGATGCATTGTGTAAACTGTTTGATGTGCCTCTACCATCAATTCTCTCCTCAGATCATCTACATCAGGTACACAAAGCCTATCCCTATATCTCAGCACATCATCATCACCTATCATAAAACCTGCAGCCTTACCCTGCTCAACCTCATTTCTGATCCTGAGTAGTGAATCATCTTTCTTCTGAGCTGCTTTTATCTTATCAAACAAATCTAACTTAACCTGAAAATGAGCAATCATTGCTCCAGCTTCACTAAGATCAAATCTGACTCCTTCATCCACTAACTCGTTCAGCTCCCTAATTAGAGGTCTTCGTACCTCCTGAATATGAGCTAAGCTCCCTGATGATTTTCTACTCAAAGCATCGGCAACTACATTTGCCTTACCCAGGTGGTAATGTATGGTACAATCATAATCCTTCAGCAGTTCCATCCATCTCCTCTGTCTCAAGTTTAGATCCCTCTGCTGAAAGATGTATTTCAAACTCTTGTGATCTGTAAAGATCTCACAAGTTTCACCATACAAGTAGTGCCTCCAAATCTTCAAGGCAAAAATTACAACCGCCATCTCTAAATCATGTGTAGGATAGTTCTGTTCATGCTTCTTCAGCTGCCATGAAGCATAAGCAATAACCTTGCCATGCTGCATTAGAACACATCCTAACCCCATTCTCGAAGCATCACAATACACTGTGTAACCACCAGAACCTGATGGTACTGCTAGAATAGACGCTGTAGTCAATCTCTCTTTCAACTCTAAGAAACTTTTCTCACAAGCTTCAGACCACTGAAACTTAACATTTTTCTGCGTCAATTTAGTCAATGGTGCAGAGATCCGAGAAAAGTTCTGCACAAACCTCCGATAATAGCCGGCCAACCCTAAGAAACTTCTTATCTCTATCGCCGAAGTAGGCCTAAGCCACTGCTTAACTGCTTCAATCTTTTGAGGATCAACCTCAATCCCATTCCTTGACACTACATGCCCAAGAAATGCTACACTCTCCAACCAAAACTCACTCTTTGAGAACTTGCCATACAACTGATGATCTCACAAAGTTTGAAGCACCATTCTCAAGTGTTGTTCATGCTCCTCTCTAGACCTCGAATACACCAAAATATCATCAATAAAAACTATTACAAATCGATCAATAAACTGGCCAAACACTCTATTCATCAAATCCATAAAAGCTGCTGGTGCATTCGTCAACCCAAAAGACATCACTAAGAACTCATAATGACCATACCGAGTTCTAAAAGCTGTTTTTGAAATGTCCTCATCTCTTATCCTTAACTGATGATACCCAGATCGAAGATCGATCTTAGAAAAGAATTGAGCTCCCTGTAATTTGTCAAACAAATCATCTATGCGAGGGGGTGGGTATCTATTTCGAACTGTCACCCGATTCAGTTGCCTATAATCTATACACAACCTCAATGACCCATCTTTCTTCTTCACAAACAACACTGGGCTCCCCAAGGGATACACTTGGTCGGATGAACTTTTTATCCAACAAATCCTGCAGTTGCTCTTTTAGCTCCCTCAATTCTGCTGGTGATTAGTACTTAAAAGTGCATTTTTATCAAGGTTTTATATCATCATTTTGCACTTAAAGTATCAATAACTCCTTAACTAAAGCATGTTTTATAATAACATATCTAATTATATAAGATACCTTTAATTTATGGTAAATGTTCATCTTAAATGCAGGTCTATCACATAAATGAAAGAATTGATTGATGGGTTGAAGTACTGAAATTGAAAGGACAAAGAGATGGCCAAACTTAGAAAAGAGATGTTGGTGCAGTCCAAACTGGAACACTGTTCGGTAATTGGGTCATATCTGGAGCTGTAGATCTTGGATTTAGGTCCATTTTATATGGATGGAAAGATAAGACATAGGCCTACAACTTTCATGTGGAGCCCAAGATTTAAAAAGGCCGTTTTCAAGTCCAAATTATAGCAACAACAAAGAAGTCCGAATCTGTCCTGCAGCCCAGACACTATTCAGTGTTCAGCCCATATCTCAAGTTCTAGAAGTCCAAATGATCTCAAATTTTTACCCTGGAAAGATGAGACAATTTCCTAGAACTTTCATGATTCAAGTTTGTTCAAATTATGACGTCATCAATGACCTTTTTGGCAGACAAGAAGATAAGAATTGTCACCAAGTCAAGATGTGGCCACCCACTCATCAATTAGTCAACAAATCAATAGTTCCGAATTTTGGCCTATAAAAGGAGGCATTTGCCATGTATTTAGGCATCTTGGTTTTCAGATCAAGATCATGCTCTTGCTCTCTCTTTATATTTTGTAATGCTTAAGTTTTGCTTATATTAATCTCTTGCTTATGCTTTTCATTTCCTTTCCTTGTTTATTTATGTTTCTTTCTTTCATTATGTCTAGCTAAGTTAATTATGTCAAGGTGAAAAGGGTACACTAATGGTGTAAGAATAAGTATAATATAAACTTAACATGGACCTTAATGTTGGATACTAACATGCTTTATATTTGTTATCTTGTTCACTTTTAATACTTTGCTTGTTAAATGGTTAATCTAGATTTATGTTGTATAACACTTGGTACAACAAATACTTGGCACTTTCATAGCCCATACTGTATGGTATAACCGACACCTGAGCTATGAAAGGAACTTGATTTGTTGTTAACATAAGTTATAATCATGAATGCCTGACAACATTTACAAGTATTAGCATTATTCGAATAAGATAGCTAATGTAATCATGTTAACAATTTATAATCTGATTGGAACCTCCTTGTGTGTGGTTTCCAATTGAATAATAAGGGTTTATACTATACTTGTTTGAAATACCATTAGTGGATCCTCTAACCTTGACATTTGTTGTTATCATTGTTTAATCCTACGTTAATCTTTCATCTCAAAAGTTCTCATCAACTTCTTCCTCTTCTTCTTCACTATTATTATTATCATCATCATTATTATTGTTGTTGTTGTTGTTATTGTTACTTTTGTATTATTGTTATCTATAATTTATACATTTAACCTCCCTGCGGTTCGACCCCGGTCTTGCCGGGTTATTTATTACTTCGACACTCCTGCACTTGGGAGAAGACATCAATCTTTTGGTCGTGTCAAGTTTTTGGCGCCGTTGCCGGGGAGGTAAATTCTTGTACAAATTATAGTATTTACTTTATTTTCTCTTTTCTCTTTTCTTGTATCTAACTTTGTTTCTTTTGTTTTGTTTCTATTTCTTTTGTTTTCTTCTTCCTTTTATTCTCTTCTTACACGTGCATGAGAGTGTGGTCACGTACATTAAGTGGTAGACTTTGTAGGGTATCCTCATCATTTTCAGAAAATATGGCTGAAGAAGATAACCAATCGCTTCATAATGAGAATAATGAGAATATTCGGGTTAGAACTCTTAGAGACCACATGAATCCCACAAGAACAAGTGCACCCTCATGCATAGTTTTTTTCTCCTGATGCATCTCATTTTAATTTTAAGACAGGCATTATTCAACTTTTACCATCTTTTCATGGCTTAGATTTAGAAAATCCATACTTGCATTTAAGGGAATTCGAGGAGGTTTGCAACACATATAATGACTCAAATTGTAGCATGAACACCATTAGATTGAAGCTTTTTCCTTTTTCATTAAAAGATAAAGCTAAAACATGGCTACAAAATTTGAGACCTGGATCCATTCGTGCTTGGGATGATATGCAACAACAATTTTTAAAGAAGTTTTTTCCATCCCACAGAACAAACTCTTTCAAAAGACAAATCATTACTTTCTCTCAAAAACCAGGAGAAACATTTTATCAATGTTGGGATAGGTATCGAGACTTACTTAATACTTGCCCCCATCATGGTTTTCAAACATGGAGATTAGTTTCACATTTTTATGAAGGGTTAACTCCTAGAGATAGGCAAATGGTTGAATTGATGTGCAATGGAACTTTTGAGGATAAAGACCCTAATGAAGCAATGGAATACCTAGACTTGCTAGCTGAAAATGCGCAAAATTAGGACACCACAGGTACTTATGAGGCACCAAGTAAAACCCAACCTCATACATCTAGTGGAGGTATGTACAACCTTAGGGAAGATCATGACCTCCAAGCCAAGTTTGCATCTTTAGCTAGAAAGGTTGAGGCACTAGAATTAAAAAAGAGTGGTCAATTAAAATCTGTTCAAGACATTGCATGTCAAATCTGTGAAACCAACGAACATTCAACCAATGACTGTCCAACCTTGCCTTCTTTTAAAGAATGTCTCCATGAACAAGCCCATGCATTAAACAGTTTTCAAAGGCCCAACCATAACCCATATTCGCAAACATATAACCCTGGTTGGAGAAATCATCCAAATTTCAGTTGGAAGAGTGAGAACAATAATGCTCAAACTTCACAGCCACCGTTTCAAGCACACCATAATTCCCAAAATTCTCATGGATATGCACCTCCTTATGCTCCCCCTCCTAGAAGAAATCTTGAGGAAACATTGCATGCATTTATGGAAAAGCAAGAGGCAATTAACACTCAACTTGCTCAAAGCATGACAGATTTTAAAGATACTCTTGCAAAATTGACATCTGCTCTCAGTTTCCAAGAGAAAGGTAAGTTTCCATCTCAACCACAACAAAATCCAAAGGGGCAATACAATGTGAATGCAAGTAGTTCGGGAAGCCAACACATGGATCACGTAAAATCAGTCATCACTCTTCGTAGTGGTAAGGTTATTGAAAAACCCATTCTTGAACCTTGTGAGAATGATGATGAATCAATCTCTGAGGGTAAGGAAGGGGTTGAATCTGATCATTGCAAAGAAAAGACTGATTCTCCGCCAGCACTTCCATTTCCTCATGCCATGACTAAACAAAGGAAAGTCAATCACAACTCTGAAATCTTTGAAACTTTCAAACAGGTAAGGATCAATATACCTTTGTTGGATGCTATTAAACAGGTTCCTTCTTATGCTAAATTTTTGAAAGATCTATGCACTGTGAAGAGAAAACTGAATGTGAAAAAGAAAGCCTTTTTAGCCGAACAAGTAAGTGCCATTCTTCAGAACAATAATGCTTTGAAATATAAAGACCCTGGTTGTCCTACAATTTCTTGCTTTATTGGAGAACATAAAATTGAAAGAGCCTTACTTGATCTTGGAGCTCGTGTGAATTTACTTCCATATTCAGTTTTTCAAAGTCTCAATCTAGGTGAGTTAAAACCAACTTCTGTGACTCTTTTACTTGCCGATAGATCTGTAAAAGTGCCTAGAGGAATAGTTGAAGATGTGTTAGTACAAGTCGATAAATTCATTTATCCTGTGGATTTTATTATCTTGGACACACAACCTGTTGAAGCATGCAATTCATTTCCTGTTATTTTAGGACGTCCATTTCTTGCAACTTCTAATGCATTGATTAATTGTAGGAATGGACTGATGAAGCTATCTTTTGGAAACATGACATTGGAGATGAATATTTTCAACATTTGCAAGCAACCTGGAGATGATAATGATTTACAGGAAGTGGACTTTACTGAAAAATTAGTTCATGATCAATTTCAAACCACTTCCAATGAAATTGAGATTGATGAATCTGATGATTTGCAAATGGTCTATTTTCAGGAAGAATCAAAGGCAAGTAATTGGAGACCACAAATTGAGGAATTGCCGCCACGATCAATTGAGCCAATACTTTCAAGTGTTCAACCACCAAAACCTGATTTGAAGCCGTTACCCCTCAATCTCAAATACTCATTTTTGGGAGAAAATGAAACTTTTCCGGTAATAATCTCTTCCAAACTTAATGCACAGCAAGAAGGTAAGTTATTACAAACTCTGAAAATGCATAAAAATGCATTAGGATGGACCATAGCTGACATAAAAGGAATTAGTCCTTTGATTTGCACTCACAGGATTTATTTGGAGGAAAATGCTAAACCCTCTAGAGAAATGCAACGAAGGCTTAATCCTAATATGAAAGAAGTAGTGAAAAATGAAGTCATTAAGCTTCTAGATAATGGAATCATTTATCCTATTTCTGACAGCAAATGGGTAAGTCCTACTCAAGTGGTACCTAAGAAGTCTGGAGTCACTGTGATAACAAATGAAAAAAATGAGTTAATTCCAACTAGGACTATTACTGGTTGGCGCATGTGCATTGATTATAGGAAACTTAATTCAATGACTAGAAAAGATCATTTTCCCTTACCTTTCATGGATCAAATCCTAGAAAGAGTTGCAGGTCATGAATTTTATTGTTTCCTAGATGGCTATTCAGGTTATAACCAAATTGAAATTGCATTGGAAGATCAAGAGAAAACTACTTTCACATGTCCATTTGGCACTTTTGCATATCGAAGGATGCCTTTTGGATTATGTAATGCACCAGCCACGTTTCAAAGATGCATGCTTAGTATATTTAGTGATATGGTTGAACGTTTTCTTGAGATTTTTATGGATGATTTTTCTGTTTTTGGTGATTCATTTGATGATTGTTTGACTAACTTAGAAAAGGTTTTGAGCAGGTGTGAAGAGAAGAATCTTGTACTGAATTGGGAAAAATGTCACTTTATGGTAACAAACGGCATTGTACTTGGTCACATTGTTTCATCAAAAGGAATTGAGGTTGACAAATCTAAAATCGAGTTAATTGTTAACTTGCCAACACCAAAATCCATTAAAGATGTTAGATCATTCTTAGGACATGCTGGTTTTTATAGAAGGTTCATCAAAGATTTTAGTGTAATATCTAAGCCCTTGAGCAACCTTCTAACAAAGGATAATATTTTTGAATGGACTGAACATTGTGAAGAAGCCTTTGTTAAACTTAAAAACTTGCTTACTTCTGCTCCTATCATTCAACCTCCTGATTGGTCTTTACCTTTTGAAATAATGTGTGACGCTAGTGATTATGCCGTGGGTGCTGTCTTGGGACAAAGAAAAGATAAGAAACCTTATGTGATTTACTATGCAAGTAAAACTTTAAATAGTGCTCAAATGAATTACACCACTACTGAAAAAGAATTACTTGCAGTAGTATTTGCATGTGAAAAATTCAGGTCTTATCTTGTTGGCTCACCTGTTGTTGTTTACAGTGATCATGCAGCATTGAAATATCTTCTTTCTAAGAAAGATTCTAAGGCTAGATTGGTTCGGTGGATTTTGTTACTTCAAGAATTTGATATCACAATCAAAGACAAGAAAGGCACCGAAAATGTTGTCGCCGATCATTTGTCAAGATTGACAACAGATTCAAAATCTGACATCACACCAATCGATGACTACTTTCCTGATGAATCTTTATTTTCTGTCTCTACGATGCCTTGGTTTGCTAATATTGTTAATTTTCTTGTTTCAGGACAATTGCCAGCTCATTGGAGTACCCAAGACAAAAGAAAGTTCTTGAACGAAGTAAAGAACTTTTATTGGGATGACCCTTATTTATTCAAATATTGTCCTGATCAAATATTTTGAAGATGCATTCCTGACAATGAGGTAAGTAGTGTCATTAAATTTTGTCATTCTGAGGCATGTGGGGGCCATTTCTCATCAAGAAAGACAACTGCAAAAATCTTACAATGCGGATTTTACTGGCCTACCATGTTCAAGGACTCACATGCATTCTGTAAGATTTGTGAAAATTGTCAAAAGTTGGGATCTATTTCAAAACGTCACATGATGCCTTTAAATCCTATTCTTGTCATTGAGATCTTTGACTGTTGGGGTATAGATTTCATGGGTCCATTTCCTTCATCATTTGGTTTCGTGTACATATTAGTCGCAGTAGATTATGTTTCAAAATGGATAGAGGCAATTCCAAGTCGAAACAATGATCACAAAATAGTGATAAAATTCTTGAAAGAAAATATTTTGAGTCTATTTGGAATCCCTCGAGCCATGATAAGTGATGGTGGAACACATTTCTGCAACAAGCCATTTGAGTCTTTAATGAAAAAATATGGAATCACTCACAAAGTTGCCACCCCTTATCACCCTCAGACTAGTGGGCAGGTAGAGCTTGCTAATAGGGAGATCAAACAAATCTTGGAGAAAACAGTGAACCCTAATAGGAAAGACTGGTCTTTAAGACTTAATGATGCACTTTGGGCTTATCGAACTGCTTATAAAACATCATTAGGTATGTCACCTTATAGACTAGTCTATGGAAAACCTTGTCACTTGCCTGTGGAACTTGAACATAAAGCTTATTGGGCTATTAAAGCTTTTAATTCAAACCTTGATGATGCTGGTCAACTGCGAAAATTACAAATAAATGAGCTTGAGGAAATAAGAAATGATGCATATGAAAATTCAAGAATTCATAAAGCAAGAATCAAAGAGTTTCATGACAAGAAAATATTGAGAAAAACATTCAATGTTGGTCAAAAAGTCTTGCTTTATAATTCTCGACTCCATTTATTTCCTGGAAAACTAAGATCAAGATGGAGTGGTCCTTTCATTGTGAAACATGTGTATCCATATGGGGCCTGTGATATCGAGAATCCAAAGAATGGCAATGTTTTCAAGGTAAATGGACATCGTTTGAAAGTTTACTTTGATAATTTTTCAGTTGAAAATGACTCGATTGAATTGAGTGATCCTGTATATAAAGATTGATTAGTTTTCTCACATTGTTTTGTGTTTCATTTTGCTAGTTTCTCTCACCCCGGTCAAAAGGCGGATAACGGTACTCCGTGACTTAAGTCGGTTCTTTCAGTTTCCCATAATAACTGATATCTGTCTATATTTGTGCAATTCTTTACTCTTTCTCTCTTCTTTGAATCTCTTCTCCAATTCTCATTTCAAAATGGACACCATTCTTGAAAAATTGAAAAAGTACTTTCCCGCTCTGCCTCAGAATGCGATTACAAAAATTTACCGTGCTAGGTGTGCAAGATTGAAGTTGTTAATGAATCATGGAATTCCTGAAGATATTCGCTGGCTGATTGAAGCAAAGGTCCGATTATCAGGTGAGTCCTCCAATTCTTTCATTTCACACATGCCTGGAACAGGTAAAAGCACTTTTGCAAAGAAACGTCGTGCAAAACGACTGAAAGTCTGTCACCGATGTGCCAGATGGACTTGTAATGCCACATGTCGTTCTTTAGGAATGGTATCTATAAACCGTGAAGATAAAATACAATTCATTAAGGATGGCCTGAGTAAGGGGTCTTTAGATAATCTTTTGTTGACCCTTGAGACGCATCCTAGTGGAGATGTGCATCGTGCAATTCATGATTTATGGCCCCATTTTCATAAAGAACATGATAGACTTAGTCTTGGGAATCTGACTAAAAAAGACCCTGTTTGCCAGTTTTTAAGAAAACTGGATAGGAAGCCTATCCCCGACCCATAGAGGGCGTTTAAGCCGTTCTTGGACGTAAAACCAAGGGAAGATGTGAGCCACAATCACAACTACCTGTACATACACATGCTTTTTCAAAATAAATAAATAAATAAAGAGAGAGAGTGTGAGACTCCAGCTGGCCTACATATAGGTGGTATGATTGCATCTTCAATTTCTCATCTATAAAATCTTCTCTTCCTTCCCCTCATTTCTACTCATCCCTTACATTAGACAGATATAGAAGCGTGTAGAAATGGCAGGTTCCTCAAGTTATCACATAAAAAATATTTGTGTTTTCGGTGGATCCAGTCCTGGGAAGGAAATAGCTTTTTTAGAAGCAGCAAATCATCTTGGTCAGGTACTAGCTGAGAAAAAGATTCATTTAGTGTATGGGGGAGGCAGCCTTGGGTTAATGGGGGGTGTGGCAATAGCTACATTTTTAGGAGGTAGTCAAGTTTTAAGGGTCGTCCCCGAAGCTTTAACAAAAGGGGACATCATTGGAAGAACAATTGGAGAAGAACTACAGGTCTCCACAATGTTTGATCGAATGAATACAATGTTTAACCATGCTGATGCCTTCATTGCCTTACCAGGTGGTCTGGGCACATTGGAAGAGATCTTTCATATTTCCTCTTGGGCCCAACTTTACATTCACCATAAACCTATAGGTTTGCTCAATGTTAATGGTTTTTATGATACTTTGTTGTCTTTTCTTGATCAAGCTGTGGAACAGGAATTTCTAACATCTTCGGCACGACAAATCATAATCTCTGCTGCTACTGCTGAACAATTGATCGATAAACTACAATCTTTCACCCCTGTAATTGATCCTTCCATGAGTCGCATCAATTGGTCAACTACAGAAAGCCGTAAAAAGCTTAGATTGGATTTGAGCCTTCGTTTGTGAATCCTTGTGTCTTTTGGTTTTATTTCTCACATAGTATTTTGTTCTGTTATTTGTTATATTTGTTTAAGTGTGTTTCAGGTTTGTCAGTGTTCGTTGTTTCAGGTGATGTCTTCTATACTCTATCTTTCTACCTTAGAACATTGAGGACAATGTCTCGTTTTGGTTGGGGGGAGAGGGTAGTAGTATTTCAAAAAAAAAAAAAAAAAAAAACCAACTAACTGTTTTTATTTCTCACATAGTATTTTGTTCTGTTATTTGTTATATTTGTTTAAGTGTGTTTCAGGTTTGTCAGTGTTCGTTGTTTCAGGTGATGTCTTCTATACTCTATCTTTCTACCTTAGAACATTGAGGACAATGTCTCGTTTTGGTTGGGGGGAGAGGGTAGTAGTATTTCAAAAAAAAAAAAAAACAAAAAAAAACCAACTAACTGTTTTTGTTTTAAAAACCATTTGGCAAAACTGTTATTACTAGGATGGCAGAGTAAGGGGGAATGACTCTTGAGACGCATCTTAGTAAACATTTTCTAATGGTTATTTGCAATATTCATAACAAGGCCTATTAGAATACTTCTTGAAATATTCAGGTTTACAAACTCTCGCATTGTTATCACTTGGTTCTGCTCCTATACTCATTTAACAAATATTCTTAAACCTTCATTTTCACACACACACTTTAACATATGATTGTGGGTTGCACATTGGATTATTACATTATTTATGTTCTTTTGTTAAAGGTAACAACTAAGGGATAGGGATAGTCTATAATTTGCAAAAAAAAAGAAAAAAGAAAAGAAAAAAAGAAAAAAAAAGAAAAAAAAAAAGAAAAAAAAAAAAAAATGATGATAATAAAAACGTAGATAAGTTTGGTTTCGTAGCCTCCCTAACCTAAGCAATTAAGCCCGAAGGGGTGTTTTAACACCTAATACCCTAAAGTCAACTGACTTGGGAGCTATTGGCCCAAAGCTTGTTACATGGGTTAAGGAGAAAAGCTTAAGGGAATCAAACATTGCACTATCTACGTATCAGTATCTGCAACCCGAGTTACTAAGCTCGTAGGGGTGTCTCAACACCTAATGCCCTAAGATCAACTGGTCTGGGAGTCATTAGCCGAAAGCTCGTTACATGGGTTAAAGATGCATTGTGTTTTAAGTTATATGTATAGATATTAAAAAGAAAAAAAGAAAAAAAAAAGAGTAAAATAAAATAAAATAAAATAATCCCAACCCAAGGAAGTTAACCTTAAACATTAGAACAAAATATTGTTTTCTTCCAATAAAAGTCCCATCATCTATGTTTCATACATTGAGCACATAACAAGGAAGGTTTATTAATATTTTGTTTAAGAGGTATTGAGCAGATATATAAAATTTAATGAGAGTTTGTTTATCTGGATAGATTAATGGAAGTTGAATGATGAATGCCTTGCCTTGTGAAAATTTGCAAATTGTTTTTCTACTTTAACGCTTTAATTACTAGGGACTAGTAATAAGCTGGTTGGGGGGTGTGATTAGTACTTAAAAGTGCATTTTTATCAAGGTTTTATATCATCATTTTGCACTTAAAGTATCAATAACTCCTGAACTAAAGCATGTTTTATAATAACATATCTAATTATATAAGATACCTTTAATTTATGGTAAATGTTCATCTTAAATGCAGGTCTATCACATAAATGAAAGAATTGATTGATGGGTTGAAGTACTGAAATTGAAAGGACAAAGAGATGGCCAAACTTAGAAAAGAGATGCTGGTGCAGTCCAAACTGGAACACTGTTCGGTAATTGGGTCATATCTGGAGCTGTAGATCTTGGATTTAGGTCCATTTTATATGGATGGAAAGATAAGACATAGGCCTACAACTTTCATGTGGAGCCCAAGATTTAAAAAGGCCGTTTTCAAGTCCAAATTGTAGCAACAACAAAGAAGTCCGAATCTGTCCTGCAGCCCAGACACTATTCAGTGTTCAGCCCATATCTCAAGTTCTAGAAGTCCAAATGATCTCAAATTTTTACCCTGGAAAGATGAGACAATTTCCTAGAACTTTCATGATTCAAGTTTGTTCAAATTATGACGTCATCAATGACGTTTTTGGCAGACAAGAAGATAAGAATTGTCACCAAGTCAAGATGTGGCCACCCACTCATCAATTAGTCAACAAATCAATAGTTCCGAATTTTGGCCTATAAAAGGAGGCATTTGCCATGTATTTAGGCATCTTGGTTTTCAGATCAAGATCATGCTCTTGCTCTCTCTTTATATTTTGTAATGCTTAAGTTTTGCTTATATTAATCTCTTGCTTATGCTTTTCATTTCCTTTCCTTGTTTATTTATGTTTCTTTCTTTCATTATGTCTAGCTAAGTTAATTATGTCAAGGTGAAAAGGGTACACTAATGGTGTAAGAATAAGTATAATATAAACTTAACATGGACCTTAATGTTGGATACTAACATGCTTTATATTTGTTATCTTGTTCACTTTTAATACTTTGCTTGTTAAATGGTTAATCTAGATTTATGTTGTATAACACTTGGTACAACAAATACTTGGCACTTTCATAGCCCATACTGTATGGTATAACCGACACCTGAGCTATGAAAGGAACTTGATTTGTTGTTAACATAAGTTATAATCATGAATGCCTGACAACATTTACAAGTATTAGCATTATTCGAATAAGATAGCTAATGTAATCATGTTAACAATTTATAATCTGATTGGAACCTCCTTGTGTGTGGTTTCCAATTGAATAATAAGGGTTTATACTATACTTGTTTGAAATACCATTAGTGGATCCTCTAACCTTGACATTTGTTGTTATCATTGTTTAATCCTACGTTAATCTTCCATCTCAAAAGTTCTCATCAACTTCTTCCTCTTCTTCTTCACTATTATTATTATCATCATCATTATTGTTGTTGTTGTTGTTGTTATTGTTACTTTTGTATTATTGTTATCTATAATTTATACATTTAACCTCCCTGCGGTTCGACCCCGGTCTTGCCGGGTTATTTATTACTTCGACACTCCTGCACTTGGGAGAAGACATCAATCTTTTGGTCGTGTCAGCTGGCGCCATTCTATATGGTGCCATTGATATCGGTTCAGTACCTGGAACCAAATCAATACAAAACTCAATCTCCCTATATGGAAGCAATCTAGGTAAGTCATCGGGAAAGACATCAATAAACTCCCTAACTATAGGGACTTGGTCTAATTGAGGAACTTCTTTCTCTATATCCACTATATATGCTAGGTAGCACTGTACCCCTTTTCTGGCCATTTTTCTCGAGATAGCCGACAACATAATTGATGAAGACCCAATCTTATCTCCTTGAAATACCAACCCAACTTCTTCATCTAGATCAAATATTATTTTCTTACCCCAACAATTTACTGAAGCCCTATGCTTTGCCAACCAATCCATTCCCAAAATCACATCAAAATCAACCATATCTAAGACATTTAAGTCTCCCATAAAAATCTTATCTCCAATCTCTATTTCACAATCCAGATACACATACTTCACTAATATTAATTCATCTAAGGGAGTGGAGACTGAAATTGGGGATTTTAACAAGGTTGGTTGTTTATCTAACCTCATGGCAAAATATGGAGACACAAATGAATGGGTTGCACCCGTATCAAACAAAACTTTTGCTTCAAAAGAGCAAACAGAAAGAATACCTGAAACAACTGTGTTGGATGCCTGAGCATCCTGCTGAGTCAAGGCAAAAACTCTGGCATGCCCCTGACCCTGCTGTATCTGACCTCTATCACCTGCACCCCGACCTCTCTGACCACAGCCACCAAAACCTCTACCCTCATGAGCCACAGACTGGCTCGTCGATGGTGCCTGAATAGGATGCTGGACTAAAGCAGATAACCCCGAAGCTGACAACTATCTCCTCGGGCACTCTCTAATCTTATGACCTATCTGGCCACAACTAAAACAAGCCCCAGTCCTTCTGTAGCACTCTACACTAGTATGACTTCCTCCACAGTGCTGACATGAAGAACTATCACTAGGTGTAATAAATGAACTACGAGGTGCAATCTAAACTAAACTCTGAGTACCACTACTGCCACTCTGACCGCCTGAGCCACTAACTGATGGTCTCTGTCTAAACCTCCTCTGAACCCATGAGCCCTGACGGCCACTTCGTCCCCTAGACAGACCTGCACTGAATCCCTGTTGCCTAAAAGACTGACCCTCTTCTCTAGGCCTTTTAGGCTGGCCTGCTGTCATGTCCTCTAATTCTTGCGCCTCTATCAACCTGGCGCTATCAACAGCTAAGGAGTAGGATGGAAACACCTGTGACACCGTCACCTTATACATAGAGGATTTGAGTCCTCTAATGAATCTCTTCACCCTCCACTCCTCAGTGGGTAGAAGATGTTCTGCATACCTAGACAGTTGAGTGAACTTCAGATCATACTCATCCACTGTCATGCTCCCCTGAGATAGCCTCTCAAACTCATAAAGTCGAGCATCCCTGACGCTCTGAGGGAGAAACCTGTCTAAGAACATGGAGCTAAACTCCTTCCATGTCCACTGAGCTTCTACTGGTCTTGCTCTTTTTCTAGACTCAAACCAAGAGATTGCCACATCTCCTTCCAACCTGAACGATGCCAAACTCACAGCTCGGTGGTTTGCACATCCCAAAGCTTCACACCGTCGCCAAATATCATCTAGGAACCTCTGAGGATCCTCTGAACTATCCATCCCAGTAAAAATAGGAGGTGTCAACTTCATGAAGTCATTCAACGGCACATTAACTCCCTGAACAGTGTGGGATGTCGAGGGTACATCTCTATCCCTCCTTCTATCTCTCTCCATAGAAAACTCTATCCAGGTCCGCACAACCTGACTAAGTTGCTGAAACTCTGTAACAGGTTCAGGGTCAGCTACCCCCACACCTGTTTCATCAACCATATCTTCCTCTTCTATCTCCTGAGGCTCTTCCTCCACTGGTGGAGGTACCTCCTCAACATGTTGAGGCACGGGTGCACCGCGCCTCCTTCTTTGCCTTGCAGTTCTCAACCGCGCAATAGGGACATCATCCTGATCATCCTCTACTCTAATAGTATCAGCTATTCGTCTATTCCTCCACATTTCCTAAAATAAAAATGAGAGCACTCAAATCATGCTAGAACAATAGCATGATAGTTACCACAGAATTATAGGAAAGCATATCTATCACAAGGAAGAAGACATGCTTAATGAGAATTCAAAATTTCAAAGACAACATAGATCCTAATGCTCCACTTATTATGAATTTATTTATATTATTATTTCTTTAACCTAAAGCTTTGATACCAAGTTTGTCACAACCCAAGTCCCCGGATCCATGACCGACACATAGGCAAGATTCCCCTCCAAGGTTCCATACCTATGCGAATCCAAACTTACACACAAACTTATCCTAACTCAATCAGAGTTCAACGCAGCATTAATAACAAAATCAGCTTTATAATATAATTGAATTGTCTTAATACAAGAGTTTATATAAGTTCAGAGTTTTGGAGCACTAACTAGACATAAAGGAAAGGTACAAAGTACAACCAAAAAGCAGGTTCTGACGGTCCAACAAAATGACCTGCTATCAAGCTATAAGCCTGAAAAGGATAAATAATGAGATGGTGAGTTCAACAACTCAGTGAGTAGATAACGTTCAATATACACACACGAGGTAATAAAACAATGAGAAATATATATACAAGTATGGCATTAGGTTCTTATAGGAAGGTTTCTCAAATTGGCCATAACAAGAATGTCATATGGTAAAACTCGTCAGAAAAATCAAAATGCAATGAGCATGAGGCTCCGTACTGTGGGATGATCAGTCCACACAGGTTGGTGACTCCCCCGACCAACTAGGGTTCAGATACAATGTGCACAAAGACTAACACTACCCTGTTAGCATGGGTATTCTGACTGACATACCATAGGTTCATAATCATAATCTAACAAACATATTCATATCTCAAAGCTCTTATATTTATGTGTACACGTTAATTTCTATTTTGAGGTCCATTAGGGTCGTGTTAGGAATGATATTGATTTACTTACCTTTTGCTTTTGACCATGTAATTATTTATAAATTAAGAGTCTTGTCTCCTAAAACTTGAAATATAATATTAATCCGTAAATTTGAATGTATGACTTTAATCTAATATTTGTAACTCTAAGTACCAATTTAACAATGAATGTTCATAGTTGAAATTGATTCTTTTACTTGAATTTCATTATATGATGTTATTGAATAAGATGTTTTGTGTTGATGATGATGAGTTGGGTTGAGATCCAGGATGATTGGATCGGGATGTGAAATAAAATTGAAAGTGTGATATGATTTTGTTGATAACTTAGGACCTCCAAGTATAGGGGAGACTCTGTCGAATTTTTTTTTAAATAATTGAAGTTAATTATGTAATTATTTGTATAAATTTATGTAGATGCGTAGAATGAAATTTACAGCATGTCGTCAGCAGACGGTTGTAGCTAGTTCTTCTAGCAGCAAGGAGGACGTATCCTTAGGTGCTGATCACGGTGAGGAATCTACGCCAACTTGTCATGCTACCTCTTCTAGCGCGGTTTCACAGTGCAGAAGCGGTGTGCCTTCACAGCGGGGTCAATTCACCCACAAGTACCAGGCACAATGGAAGGATGACCTCTCAATGTAAGCTTTTTTAGGTTTTAGTTTTTTTTTATATATACTTATAACATAATTTATGAACAACTAATTACTATTATTACTTGTATTTAATTTCAGGTTCACAAACATTGAGGCTGCAAGGGCTATAACATTGGCGTTTAAATCGTCAATGGAGATTCCATTGTTTCAATGGAGCCAGGATTCCAGACATCCTGAGTGGAAACCTAATATCGATGCATGGTTTAAGCGATTTCAGGACGGTGTTAATTTTTAATTTCCAGTTTATTTTTAATAAATGATTTTTATAATTCTATATCTTGTACTATTTTTATTTTATATGAATTATTTATATACATAGAACAAATTTGAGTGGGATAGAGCGAACAACAATGTTGTGAGGAGGGTATGGTAGAATCACGCGGCAACTAGGTAACATCGAAAATAATATTTATTTTTGTTTTATAATTTTATATTTTGAATTCTAATTTGTTACTATGGAAGTAGGTTGTGTGATTTTTGGTATGACACCCAAAAAAAATCAAAAAGACATGCGAGGGATAACGGTTTTGAAGGATGGAATGAGGTGGTGCTTTGGCGGGAATTCAAACCGCCATTCATCTCGGAGGAAATATGGACGGCATATATTGAGCATGTGACCTCAGAGCGGTTTTCACGGTCCGACGCCAACAACCGGAACCGACAAATTCATTGTTCGGTGACCACGCACACTGGCGGATTTGTCCCATTCAGTGCACATGCAAAGCGGATGGTAAGATTAATTTTAATGAAATATATCGTTAATTAATTTGTCGTTCCTTATAATATATTTAACTTTCAACCTAGTTTTTCCTTACAGGTTGCGTCTCTTGGACGTGAGCCAAGTCCAATGGAGCTATTTATAGATACGTATGTGCGGAGTCAAGACTGCCAAAAGGGGGTGCAGCAGTTCATGGACAACTGTGCTCAGCACTTCATGGTATGTTCGTTCATTCATTTTGTTTTGTAAGTTATTATTTTCTTGAATTGCATCTTGAATTGCATATGATGATTTTTTAAAAAAAATTCAGGAGACCTATAATAGCCAGTTGAGGGAGAGATATGGGGACAATCCTTCGAGCCGTCCAGATTTCAATCCAGATTTGTGGATGGAGGTGGGATCGTCTGGTGGACCCGATAAAAATCGGGTCTACGGGCTCTCCAACACTACGGCTGAAAACTTGTGTTCGACTCGTAGTGTCTAAACCATTGGGAGCTCTCCATCAGTATCGAGCACCCAGTCTGAGGAGTTCATTGCCTTGAAACAACAATATCAACAACTCTCAATGAATTATGATGAGCTCCGTCAAATAGTCATGGAGATGAGATCAAAGATGGGTGATGATACTTATGCAGCTCCTTTTTTGTCGTACGGTCCCGAGAACAACCACCCTCCTCCTCCTCCTCCAGCTTCGCTGCTATTCTAGTTTAATTTTGTTTTTTAAACACATTAAATTTGTTATGAATATTATTTAACATTATTTTTATATTTTTAATGTTTAATCCAATTTTATTTGTTTATTAAGCTTTTTTACTATTAATAAATTATTTTTATATATATTTTAAATACATACCGATGGGTTTACCAACGGATAATTTCCATCGGTATTTCACAGAGAGTTGTCAAACAATTACCACCCATGCCATAATTCCCGACGGACATATTCCGTCGGTGATTAAATACAGACAGCTTTACCGACGGATAATTTTTGTCGGTATTTCATAGAGAGTTGCCACACAATTACCACCGATGCCATAATTATCGACGGATTATCCGTCGGTAATTACTGGTGAAATTTTAGATGGATTTAGTCCGTCGGTAATGTTCCCGCGGGAAAAAAAATTTTGGCGCGCGTATCCGTCTGTAAGACCGTCGGTGTTCAGTCGATGGGTGGTTTTTTTATTTGCGACAGAATTAGCGACGAAAAGGGGAGTTACCGACGACTATTATACCGACGGACGTGTTCCGTTGATGAAACTGTCGGTAATTATTTTACCGACGGAGTTCATTCCTGTCACCGACGGAATTAATCCGTCGGTAAAACTGTTTAATGATGTAGTGACTATTATGCTTGTTGAAAAAATAGAAAGAAAGACAAAGGATCTCTATTTGCTGCTAAACTCAAGATTTTTATAGCATCAAACACAACGAGGCTTTGAACCACTTACAGTCTTACCTTATATTACTAAAAATCAAATTTATTTTTTAAAAAAACCAATGATCCAGGATTGGTGTGATAGGAATACTTAGATTTTGATGGTGTGAATACTATTAAATAATACATTTACTTTTGTTTTATTTATTAAGGGTAGAATAGTATTTTCAGTTTAACATATATATAATTTATTTGTATTTAGGTTAACTCAAGTACTTTAGAATAAACAGATTAATGAGAATTTCAGCCTTCTTATCTTATATGTTTGTTTTTCTTTTATTTTAATCTGAATTAATTTAACATAGTATCAGAGCTGATTTTATGGAACAAGGCTTAATCCCAATTTTTTTTTGCAGTTATATTGTCTTCCGCTTCTGTAAAATTTGGTATTTCATCTTTCCTTCAACTTTTACAATTTGATATTTACGTTCAGTTTCTACAATTTGTGTTGTGTTTTGGAGTAATAGCATAATTTTGAGAAGATATTTCTTTAGTTTATGCGATATCTATTCAGTTTTTGCAATCTGGTACTTTGTCTTTCGTTGCTTTTGCGTTCTGGTTTTGTTTGTTAATTATAGCCACCGAAAGAGATGATTCGCTTCAGTCTATATGTGTAAGATTGGATGAAAAAAATTATTCGTACTGGAGTTATGTAATGAGAAATTTTCTTAAGGGTAAGAAGATGTGGGGATATGTTAGTGGAATTTCTGTGATACCTAAGAATACTAAAGAGGGGGATGTTGTTTTGATAGATACATGGGAAGCAAACAATGGAAAGATTATTACTTGGATTAACAATTCTGTTGAGCATTCCATAGGTACACAGTTGGCGAAGTATGAGACAACAAAGGAGGTTTGGTATCATCTATAAAGGTTATTCACACAATCAAATTTTGCAAGGCAGTATCAGTTAGAGAATGATATACGAGCTCTTCATTAGAAGAATATGAGTATTTTAGAATTTTATTATGCTATGATGGATCTTTGGGATCAATTAACTCTTACAGAATCGATAGAATTAAAGGCATGTGGTGCCTAAATTAAGCATAGAGAGGAGCAATGATTGGTACAGTTTTTAATAGCACTTCGTAATGATTATGAAAGGACTTAGAGGTTCAATTCTGCATCGTTCTGCACTGCCTTCTGTTAACTCTATTGTTAGTGAGTTAATGACTGAGGAAATACATTTTCAGTCTTATTCTGAAAAAGAAATTCTTTCTGCTTCAAATCCTTATGTACTAGCAGTACCCTCTAAGTCATTCTATAATCATCAAAATAAGCCTTACACAATAGTTGACTTCGATGAGTGCAGTTTATGTATTCTGCATCGTTTTGCACTGTCTTCTGTTGACTCTATTGTTAGTGAGTTATTGACCGAAGAAATACGTTTTTAGTCTTATTCTAGAAAAGAAATTCTTTCTGCTTCAAATCCTTTTATACTAGCAGTACCCTATAAGCCATTCTTTAATCATTAAAATAAGCCTTACACAAAAGTTAGCTTCGATGAGTGCAGTTTCTATAAGTAGAAAGGTCATTGGAAGGCCCGGTCCCAAGTTAAGACAACATAATCAAGCTTGGAATCATGGCAGTCAATCACAATCTAATGCTCATAGACCACCTCAGGGTTATAAACCACCACACCACAATACTGCAGCAGTAACTTCATCAGGCTCTATCACCGATCCTAGTACTCTAGCTAAGCAATTTTAGAAGTTTCTCTCCTTACAGCCACAAGTAATGTCCGCTTCTTCTTTCATAGGTTAGTTACTTCATACTTCCTCAAGTATGTCATGTTCTGAATGGGTCTTAGATTCTGGTGTTTCACATTATATATCTCCAGATTCTTCATCTTTTACCTATGTGCCCCCTATAAACATTAGGGAGAGACAAGCAAGGTGTGATAACAAAACCAACACCTACTAAGGGAATGGGAGTGTCATCAGCAGTCATAACAGGAATCTTGCTTTCGTTGGTCAATTATGTGATTCTGGTGATTATTTAGTCATTTCTTCTTTTTTTTTTGTGTACAAGATCTGCAGTATTAGAAGCTGATTGGGACAAGCCGTAGGGAGAATGGACTATATATTTTGGATGAGTTAAAAGTGTTAGTTGTTGCTCCTGCTACTACTACTGTTGATTTGTCTTCTTTTCGTGTGAGTTCTTCATCTTCTAGTTTTTATTTATGACATTTTCGTCTAGGTCATGTTTCATCTTCTTGTTTGAAATTTTTAGCATCCATAAGAGCTTTAGAAAATTTGCAAACTTGTGATATTTCTGATTGTAGTGGATGTAAACTAGCAAAATTTTCCGCTTTACCTTTTAATCTAACTATTTCTGTTTCTTTTTCACCATTTGACTTGATTTATTCTGATGTATGAGGATCTTCTCATGTTGTCATAAAAGGAAGGTCTTGATATTATGTTTTATTTATTGATGATCATACTTGTTATTATTGGGTTTATTTAATAAAACATCATTCTGAATTCTTTGAGATATATACAACCTTTCGAGCTATTGTCAAAACTCAACATTCTGTTGTAATTAAATGCTTTAGGTGTGATTTGGGTGGAGCATATACCTCTAATAAATTTTGTCTGTTGCTTGCCTTAAATGGAACCGTTCACCAAACTTCATGTACAGATACTCCTGAGCAAAATAGAGTTACTGAAAGAAAACATAGGCACATTGTTGAAACTGCTCCTTCTCTCTTGTTGTCTGCTTCTGTTCCTAGTGAGTTTTAGGGAGAAGTTCTCCTTACTGCTGTAAGTTTGATTAATACCATTACATCGTCTCATAGTTCAGGTTTGTATCCTTTTGAAAAGTTATATGGGTGTGTCCCTGATTATTCCTCATTTAGAGTTTTTTGTTGTACTTATTTCGTTCTTCATCCTTATGTAAAGCGCAATAAGTTGTCCTCTCGATCTGCTATTTCTGTCTTTCTAGGTTATGGTGAAGATAAAAAAGGGTAGCGTTGTTTTGACCCAATAACTCAGAAACTTTATATGTCTTGCCATGTTGTTTTTCTCAAGCATATACATTTCTTTTCTATTCCATCCATTACTCATAACCTGACTAGACCTGATCTTATTCGTATAGATTTTTTTTCTGAGAATTCTGATAGTTTATCATCTCATGTTCCTAGTACCTCAGACACTCCTCTCCATGTCCAACCAATTTGTATTCATAATTCTATAGGTACTGACACTTTACTCTCTAGCACACCTGAAGCTCCATTCTCATCTATAGCTCCTCAAGCTTCATCTGAGATTGTGGATCCACCTCTATGTCAATTCATACACATTTGTAAGTCCACAAATGTTGCGATGTCGCGGTCGCATAAATTAATTACCCTAGCTTAAAACACAACACACAAGATAGTATAGAGCAAGCAAGGGGTCGATCCCATGAGGAAGGTTCAAGTCAAATTTTTATGCTAGATGATATGCAATTTGGGGGGTTTGGACATTATCTAGACTAAAGCAAAAGAAAACATAAAACTATCAAGCAAAATTAAATAAAATCAGAAAATTATCAAGAGAACAAACCTTGGTCACAAGTAAACATCCACCTACAGAAATCAGAACTGATCATGGAAACAAAACATCAATTTATATTCTAAATATTTATGTCTTCTTAACATTGGTTAGTTAACGGATCCGCCGTATAACTAACCCTAACCATCAAACAACCACAATGTCCGCACTAGTAATATAATTCAATGGCAGCTTTAAGAACTAGATAAGTTGATTAATCAAGAAAATATAACTATCCGCAGTCTATGTTTGATTTGATTGAATGTTCTCCCTAAGAATAATAACGTAGATCTGCCACAATTATTAAACTCAGTTTCTTCACAAGTTCATATACCACAACTCCGGTTTTGATATCAAACTTACCAATAGATTGTTTACAATAATAACTTAGAGTCCGCTCTAACAATTAAAATAAACGATCATAGGAAAAATAAGCATAGAAGAACAAACATATTCATCATATAAACAGGAAAGAAAAGGTAAAATAAATCTCACAGTTCTTGAAATCTGAAGGTTTCTGTGTCCTTGCAACCAAGAAAAAGTGTTTAACCTTGCTTGTTTGTTGAACAACTAATCAAAAAGAAGGAAGAATGCATAATTTTAGGTTTCTTAGAGGAGGGGGGCTTTTTCTCCTCTTGGCTGGCTGCCCTCCTTCTCTTCTCTCATTCTTTTTATATCATAGGAAACCCTAGTCTCTATTTTACAAAATAGTCCTCCCTTAAGTAGATTGTTTACATTTAAGTACTTCAATAACTATTTTCCTAAAAAAGAAGAAATAGCCTTGTATGAAATCTTCAAGCTTTGACTTAGAGGAGCTAAATTACTGAAATAAAAACTTGGATATCGGTTTAGATGCTTCAGAACGTAATTTGGACTCGTTTCTTCACGAAACCTGTTTGTTGGCAGAATTCAATTGTCATCTTTGAAAAATCATATCTCCCTCATATGACATCATTTTTGGCTGACATTTGGAGCGTTTATATGCTTTTGAGTCAAGAATCCAAAACAATTGAGTTTGCATCAATTGGACTTCTGTAGCTCCAGATATTCAAGTTGGAATAGCCGAAGGTCAACACCGGCAGATTGCGAGATTTGACTTTGAAGGCTGCGATTTCCATGCTCTTCCTTATTTTATTTTCTTGCCTTAGATGTCCAGAAAGGTATGGATGTTACCTTTTTAATTCCACTTGAATCACTTCATTTCAACCTCTAGAGCTCATGCTCTGCACAAAACATCGACTAAAGGTCAAATCTGCCGATTATCTCCAATTTACTCATTTTTGCATCTTTCATCCAAAAGTGCCTTGAAAACATAAAACAAAAAATATCAAGGCATTTTATATATAAAACATAGGCAAAACACTAGTTAAATGTGGGTGAAACTATCGAATAATATGGTTGCATCAACAAAACTATCAGATTTTGCTTATTCTTGTTATTCTTCATCATTTACTTCCTTTTGAGCTTATATTCATTGTCTATCTGAGCTCTCTTTCTATAAAGAGGTAATTCGTGATCCTCTATGACAGCAGGCTATGGATGAGGAACTTTCTGCTTTGCATAAGACATATATTTGGGATATGGTTCTTCTACCTCCTAGTAAGAATGTTGTTAGTTGTCATTGAGTGTATAAGATCAAGACTAATTCTGATGGGTCTATTGAGCGATACAAAGCTAGGTTGATTGCAAGAGGATACTCTCAACAGTATGGTATAGATTATATGGAGATATTTGCCCCTATTGTAAAAATGACTACTATTCGTACTCTTATTGTAGTAGCTTCGATTTGTCAATGACATATCTCTCAACTTGATGTTAAAAATGCCTTCTTGAATGGAGATCTTCAAGAAGAAGTTTATATGGCGCCCACTCCTTGTGTTTCACATGACTCTGGGTATGTTTGTAAGCTTAAGAAAGCATTGTATGGTCTCAAACAAGCACCTCGTGCTTGGTTTGAGAAATTTTCTGTTGTGATCTCGTCTCTTTGATTTGTTTCTAGTAGTCATGATTATGCTCTTTTTATTAAGTGCATTGATGCAGGTCGTATCATTCTATCTTTATATGTTGATGACATGATTATTACTAGTGATGACATTGATGGTATTTTAGTTTTAAAGATAGAGTTGGCTATATAGTTTGAAATGAAGGATTTAGGTTATCTTTGATATTTCTTGAGTGATTAGTACTTAAAAGTGTATTTTTATCAAGGTTTTATATGATCATTTTGCACTTGAAGTATCAATAACTCCTTAACTAAAGTATGTTTTATAATAACAAGTCTAATACTATAACATACCTTTAATTTATTGTAAATGCTCATCTTAAATGCAGGCCTATCACATAAATAAAAGGATTGATTGATGAGTTTAAGTACTGAAATTGAAAGGACAAAGAGAGGGCCAAACTTAGAAAAGAGATGTTGGTGCAGTCCAAACTAGAACACTATTCAGTAATTGGGTCATATCTGGAGCTATAGATCTTGGATTTAGGTCCATTTTATATGTATGGAAAGCTAAGACATAGGCCTACAACTTTCATGGAGCTCCAGATTTAAAAAGGCCGTTTTCAAGTCCAAATTATAGCAACAATGAAAAAGTCTGAATCTGTCTTGCAACCCAGACACTGTTCAGTGTTTAGCCCATATCTCGAGTTCTAGAAGTCCAAATGACCTCATCTTTTTTTTCCTGGAAAGCTGAGACAATTTCCTAGAACCTTCATGGGAGAATATATTCAAATTCTGATGTTATCAATGATGTTTTTGGCAGACAAGAAGATAAGAATTGTCACCAAGTCAAGATGTGGCCACCCACTCATCAATTAGTCAACAAATCAATAGTTCCAAATTTTAGCCTATAAAAGGAGGCATTTGCCATGCATTTAGGCATCATGGTGTTCAGATCAAGATCATGCTCTTGCTCTCTCTTTTTTGTAATACTTAAGTTTTGTTTATATTAATCTCTTGTTTATGCCTTTCATTTCCTTTTCTTTACTTAATTAACTTCTTTCTCATTTATGTTCTTATCTTGTTTATTTATGTTTCTTTCTTTCATTATGTTTAGCTAAGGTGAAAAGGGTACACTAATGGTGTAAGAATAAGTATAATATAAACTTAACATAGACCTTAATGTTGGATACTAACATGCTTTATATTTGTTATCTTGTTCACTTTTAATACTTTGCTTGTTAAATGGTTAATCTAGATTTATGTTGTATAACACTTGGTACAACAAATACTTGGCATTTTCATAGCCCATACTGTATGGTATAACCGACACCTGAGCTATGAAAGGAACTTGATTTGTTGTTAACATAAGTTATAATCATGAATGCCTGACAACATTTACAAGTATTAGCATTATTCTAATAAGATAACTAATGTAATCATGTTAACAATTTATAATCTGATTGGAACCTCCTTTGTGTGTGGTTTCCAATTAAATAATAAGAGTTTATACTATACTTGTTTGAAATACCATTAGTGGATCCTCTAACCTTGACATTTGTTGTTATCATTGTTTAATCCTTTCGTTAATCTTCCATCTCAAAGTTCTCATCAACTTTTTCTTCTTCTTCATCTTTATTATTATCATTATTAATAGTATTATTATTATTATTACTACTATTACTATTACTATTATTATTATTATTATTATTATTATTATTATTATTATTATTATTATTATTATTATTATTATCATTATCATTGTTACTATTGTTGTTGTATTATTGTTGTTTATAATTTACACAATTAACCTCCTTGTGGTTCGACCCCGGTATTGCCGGGTTATTTATTACTTCGACACTCCTGCACTTGGGAGAAGACATCAATCTTTTGGTCGTGTCAAGTTTTTGGCGTCGTTGCCAGGGAGGTAAATTCTTGTATAAATTATAGTATTTATTTTATTTTCTCTTTTCACTTTTCTTGTATTTAACTTTGTTTCTTTTGTGTTGTTTCTTTTTCTTTTGTTTTCTTCTTCCTTTTATTCTCTTCTTACACGTGCATGAGAGTTTAGTCACCTACATTAAGTGGTAGACTTTGTAGGGTATCCTCATCCTTTTCAGAAAATATGGCCGAAGAAGATAATCAGTCACTTCATAATGAGAATAATGAGAATAACCGAGTTAGAACACTTAGAGACCACATGAATCCCACAAGAACAAGTGCACCCTCATGCATAGTTTTCCCTCCTGATGCATCTCATTTTAATTTTAAACCAGACATTATTCAACTTTAACCATCTTTTCATGGTTTAGATTTAAAAAATCCATACTTACATTTAAGGGAATTTGAGGAGGTCTGTAACACCAATAATGACTCAAATTGTAGCATGAACACCATTAGATTAAAGCTTTTTCCTTTTTCATTAAAAGATAAAGCTAAAACATGGCTACAAAATTTGAGACCTGGATCTATTCGTGCTTGGGATGAAATGTAACAACAATTTTTAAAGAAGTTTTTTCTGTCTCACAAAACAAACTCTTTCATAAGACAAATCATCACTTTTACTCAAAACCAGGAGAAACATTTTACCAATGTTGGGATAGGTATCGAGACTTGCTTAATACTTGCCCTCATCATGGTTTTGAAACATGGAGATTGGTTTCACATTTTTATGAAGGGTTAACACCTAGAGATAGGCAAATGGTTGAATTGATGTGCAATGAAACTTTTGAGGATAAAGACCCTAATGAAGCAATGGAGTACCTAAACTTGCTAGCTGAAAATGCACAAAATTGGGACACTATAGGCACTTATGAGGCACCAAGTAAAACCCAACCTCATACATCTAGTGGAGGTATGTACAACCTTAGGGAAGATCATGACCTCCAAGCTAATTTTGCATCTTTAGCTAGAAAAGTCGAAGCACTAGAATTGAAAAAGAGTGGTCAATTAAAATCTATTCAAGACATTGTGTGTCAAATCTGTGAAACCAATGAACATTCAACCAATGATTGTCCAACTTTGCCTTCTTTAAAGGAATTTCTCCATGAACAAGCCCATGCTTTAAACAGTTTCCAAAGGCCCAATCATAACCCATACTTGCAAACATACAACCTTGGTTGGAGAAATCACTCAAATTTCAATTGGAAGAGTGATAATAATAATGCACAAACTTCACAGCCACCGTTTCAAGCACACCATAATTTTCAAAATTCTCATGGATATGCACCTCCTTGTGCTCCCCCTCCTAGAAGAAATCTTGAGGAAACATTGCATGCATTTATGGAAAAGCAAGAGGCAATCAACACCCAACTTACTCAAAGCATGACCGATTTTAAAGATACTCTTGCAAAATTCACATATGTTCTCACTTTTCAAGAGAAAGGTAAGTTTCCATCTCAACCACAACAAAATCCCAAGGGGAAATACAATGCAAATGCAAGTAGTTCTGGAAGCCAACACTTGTGGATCAAGTCAAATCAGTCATCACTCTTTACAGTGGTAAGGTTATTGAAAAGCCCATTCTTGAACCTTGTGAGAAAGATGATGAGTCAATCTCTGAGAGTAAGGAAGGGGTTGAATCTGAACATTGCGAAGAAAAGATTGATTCCCCGCCAGCACTTCCATTTCCTCATGTCATGACCAAACAAAGGAAAGTCAATCACAATTATGAAATCCTTGAAACTTTCAAACAGGTAAGGATTAATATACCTTTGTTGGATGCTATTAAACAGGTTCCTTCATATGCTAAATTTTTGAAAGATCTGTGCACTGTGAAGAGAAAACTGAATGTGAAAAAGAAAGCCTTTTTAGCCGAACAAGTAAATGCCATTCTTCAGAACAATAATACATTGAAATATAAAGACCCTGGTTGTCTTATAATTTCTTGCTTTATTGGAGAACATAAAATTGAAAGAGCCTTACTTGATCTTGGAGCTGGTGTGAATTTACTCCATATTTAGTTTTTCAAAGTCTCAATCTAGGTGAGTTAAAACCAACTTCTGTAACTCTCTTACTTGTCGATAGATCTATAAAAATGCCTAGAGGAATAGTTGAAGATGTGTTAGTACAAGTTGATAAATTCATTTATCCTGTGGATTTTATTGTCTTGGACACACAACCTGTTGAAGCATGTAATTCATTTCTTGTTATTTTAGGGCGTCCGTTTCTTGCAACTTTTAATGCATTGATTAATTGTAAGAATGGACTGATGAAGCTATTTTTTGGAAACATAACATTGGAGATGAATATTTTCAACATTTGCAAGGAACCTGAAGATAATAATGATTTATAGGAAGTGGACTTTACTGAAAAATTAGTTCATGATCAATTTCAAACCACTTCTAGTGAAATTGAGATTGATGAATCTGATGATTTGCAAATGGCTTATTTTCAGGAAGAACCAAAGACAAATAGTTGGAGACCAAAAATTGAGGAATTGCCACCACGATCAATTGAGTTCATTTCTTCAAGTGTTCAACCACCAAAACCTGATTTCAAACCATTACCATTCAATCTCAAATACTTATTTTTGGAAGAAAATGAAACTTTTCCAGTAATAATCTCTTCAAAACTTGATGCACATCAAGAGGGTAAGTTATTACAAACTCTGAAAATGCACAAAAATGCATTAGGATGGACCATAGCTGACATAAAAGGAATTAGTCCTTTGATTTGCACACACAGGATTTATTTGGAGGAAAATGCTAAACCCTCTAGAGAAATGCAATGAAGGCTTAATCCTAATATGAAAGAAGTAGTGAAAAATGAAGTCATTAAGCTTCTAGATAATGGAATCATTTATCCTATTTCTGACAGCAAATGGGTAAGTCCTACCCAAGTTATACCCAAGAAGTCTGGAGTCACTGTGATAACAAATGAGAAAAATAAGTTAATTCCAACTAGGACTATTACTGGTTGGCGCATGTGCATTGACTATAGGAAACTTAATTCAATGACTAGAAAAGATCATTTTCCTTTACCTTTCATGGATCAAATCCTAGAAAGAGTTGCAGGTCATGAATTTTATTGTTTCTTAGATGGCTATTCAGGTTATAACCAAATCGAAATGGCATTGGAAGATCAAGACAAAACTACTTTCACATGTCCATTTGGTACTTTTGCATATCGAAGGATGCCTTTTGGATTATGTAATGCATCAACCACGTTTCAAAGATGCATGCTCAGTATATTTAGTGATATGGCTGAACGTTTTCTTGAAATTTTTATGTTTGATTTTTCTGTTTTTGGTGATTTATTTGATGATTGTTTGATTAACTTAGAAAAGGTTTTGAGCAGGTGTGAAGAGAAGAATTAGTACTTAAAAATGCATTTTTATCAAGGTTTTATATGATCATTTTGCACTTGAAGTATCAATAACTCCTTAACTAAAGTATGTTTTATAATAACAAGTCTGATACTATAAGATACCTTTAATTTATGGTAAATGCTCATCTTAAATTCAGGCCTATCACATAAATGAAATGATTGATTGATGAGTTTAAGTACTGAAATTGAAAGGACAAAGAGAGGGCCAAACTTAGAAAAGAGATGTTGGTGCAGTCCAAACTAGAACACTGTTTGTTAATTGGGTCATATCTAGAGCTGTAGATCTTGGATTTAGGTCCATTTTATATGGATGGAAAGCTAAGACATAGGCCTACAACTTTCATGTGGAGCCCAAGATTTAAAAAGGCCGTTTTCAAGTCCAAATTATAGCAACAATGAAAAAGTCCGAATCTGTCTTGCAGCCCAGACACTGTTCAGTGTTTAGCCCATATCTCGAGTTCTAGAAGTCCAAATGACCTCATCTTTTTTTTTCTGGAAAGCTGAGACAATTTCCTAGAACTTTCATGGGAGAATATATTCAAATTCTAATGTTATCAATGATGTTTTTGGCAGACAAGAAGATAAGAATTGTCATCAAGTCAAGATGTGGTCACCCACTCATCAATTAGTCAACAAATCAATAGTTCCAAATTTTGGCCTATAAAAGGAGGCATTTGCCATGCATTTAGGCATCTTGGTATTCAGATCAAGATCATGCTCTTGCTCTCTCTCTTTTGTAATACTTAAGTTTTGTTTATATTAATATCTTGAGTATGCCTTTCACTTCCTTTTCTTTACTTAAT
Organism: Populus nigra; assembly: GCF_951802175.1. Classification (NCBI taxonomy): domain Eukaryota; kingdom Viridiplantae; phylum Streptophyta; class Magnoliopsida; order Malpighiales; family Salicaceae; genus Populus; species Populus nigra. The sequence continues at coordinate 19,768,381 of NC_084857.1, read as the reverse complement.
TAACTTCTTTCTCATTTATGTTCTTATCTTGTTTATTTATGTTTCTTTCTTTGATTATGTTTAGCTAAGTTAATTATGTAAAGGTGAAAAGGGTACACTAATAGTGTAAGAATAAGTATAATATAAACTTAACATGTTAAAGAGATACTGACAGCCTTAGGATTCTTGTAATCCTATCACAATTAATTAGCCATGATACTCAACTTATCATGCTACCTATAATCTCTCCATGATATCTGTAATATTTCATATTGTCTTTAGAATGATTAGATTACCATGTATATATGCGACAATCACTCTTGTAACCTGCTATATATATGAATAACAACAAAGGCAACAGTAGGTTAGCTTTTCTACATGGTATCAGAGCTTGCAATGGAATCTCTCACCACCTCAATCTTGTCTCCAGCCGCTGCTCTTTCTCTAGATTTTACACCTTCCAAAACTCGCTTACCTGATATTTCCACTAAGCTAGCCTCAAATAATTATCTTCTATGGAAAGCGCAAGTTGTTCCAATCTTAAGAGGACATGGTCTTCTTGGATATGTGACAGATGGAGTTACCTGTCCAAAATTAACCATTGTTGATGCTGATGGTGCATCACAACCCAATCCAGCTGCAGCAACTTGGCTGCGTATTGATCAATTGGTCCTTGGATGGATTAATAGGTTAACTCAAGCACTTTAGAATAAACAGGTTAATAAAATTTCCAACCTCCATCTCTTTTATGTTCGCTTTTATTTTATTTTAATCTGAATTAATTTAACAAATACGTACTGTTTTTCTGCTGCTTCTTTTTCCAAACATACAAGAACAAGCATAAGCCAACGAACAGAATCCCAGTAGACAACACAGAGCTTACTATGATCATTCAATTTCAGCTTTCTACTCATTCGTTATAAAACAGTATCATTTTGGGTAGGAGAAAACCAATCCATCATGTTACCATCACCAAGTCGTGACTAATATAGTTGTGTATGAGGGAAAATTAATTGGTTTGGATACGCTCAGAGACTAAAACAGAAGGAAACTCTGTTGCTGCTAGCCCCGGAAGGTAAGGATTGGATATGCTCGGAGACTATAAAGCTTGGTTTTAAGATTTTTAAATGTTGTATCCTTTTGCCAAAAGCTTGCTAGTTTTCTATCTGAATATATTTCGAATTTTAATAATAATAAAAAAAAAAAAACGACATCTGTCTTCAAGCAGCCATCCTTATAAAAATGTCTTGCTCATTTTTAAGTAAAGTTCTCATATCAATCAAATCATTGAACCAAAGCAAGCAACCACTTCCTCCATCCCTGATGTCCAGGTTTGTATACGCAGTACAGCTGCAGTTCTTCAAGCATGTGTTCTTGCACTCCTCCAGGTCCATACTCCTGTTGAACCATGATCTTCTTGTCTCCGGCATCTTCAAACCTCTGAGCTTCCTAAACCCATCTCTGGAACAATTTAGTGCAGTCTTTCTAACGCAACCACTTGACCAATCTGTCTTCTTCCAGTCTCTTGGAACTTTTGTTACAAATCCATTCAAGCAATCGCAAACTGGAGAGTGGTCAATGCTACAGATACCATTTGCGCCACAGAGTGCATAAGTTTCACAATTATCTGTATTTGCTGTTTCATAAAGAAGCCAACTTTGAGTTTGCTCGATCCAGAGGATGTGCTGGATATCACCACTCTGAGGTAAGACGACCCTCCAATGCCTTGAGCTGTTATGAAGTTGCTCTGTGTAATATATCTCCTTTTTTTTATTGTGAAACTTATGTTTTTAGCAATATAAAAAGTAAGATTCAGTAAAATATTTAATTACTTTTTTATGTTTTAAATTTTTTTAATGATTAATTTCTTTTGAAAATCTTAATATCTTGCAATTTTTTTATTTTTTTAAACCATCTTTTTATTTTATAAGCATTCCAGATTATATTCTTTAATAACATTATGGTTTTGTTTTATTTGTTAGATAGTGGACCACCACCTTTGCTATACTATACTTTAAAACACTTGTGAAAAAGACTATATATTTACTGTTAACATAGATTTATTCTACTGCAGACCACATTATAGATGACACTACAGCACTTGAGGCACTTGAGGGGCATTGTCTTTTTTGTTTTTAATCAAAAAGTACTATTAAGTATGGCTGCCCAACATGATCCACAAGTAATGGGTCTTGTTGCTAGTAGGACCTAATATTTTTAATTTTTTTTATTTAATTTTTTTTCATATGGTAAAGAGAAAAACAATTAATGGGAATTTTTTATATTGTACAAAAGTTAGGTGATGATATTTTTTTTTCATTTGAGGTTGAGTTGAATTTTTTATTCTTTACTTTAATTCAAATTAATATTTTTAGATGTTTTTTTATTTTGATGTGATAATTAAAAAATTAAATTTTAAAAAATAAAAAATATTATCTCAATAAATATTTGAAAAAAATAATTTTTTTTTCAATAATCGTTATGTAATAATATAATTACTAGCATAATGGTCCGCACTCCGCAGCGGGTTAATAATAATTTGTTTTTCAAATGTAAAAACATTTGAGTTGGGTTAAAAGTATAGAATGTATTTGCAATATCACTATTTTCAAATAAAGTATTTTCTATAATACTACTATGAATATTGTATAGTGAAGCAGTGCCTAATACACCGGTAAATAATTTATTTCCCTTTAATTTTTTTCTTTTAAGATATTTCTAATTTTTTGTTTTTTTCCGATTTCAAGTTTTTTATCTTATTTAATTTTTTTAATTCAATTTAATATTTTTTTATATTTTATTATTTTAATGTGATTGAAAGTGGTGTAGGTCCCCAAAATTATAAGTTTGGGTGATAATGGTAGTAGTAGATGATAACAACACTAGGAGATGGTAGCAATAAAATGGTGATGATTTATCAATTAAAACAAATGCTAAATAAAAAATAAAGCGTTGAGAAAAAGTTGATTATTAAGAAAAAAATAAGGCTTAGACCCTGTTTGGAAACGCGGGTCGACCTGCGTTTTCAAAAAATTCAATTTGTTTTGCTAAAAATTAATTTTTTTATGTTTATAAATTGTTTTAATGTGCTAATCTCAAAAATAACTTTTAAGGAATAAAAAAAATTATTTAATTCATTTCTAAGCGAAAAGCACTTTGAAAAGCAATCGCAACCACACTCCAAACATGCCCTAAGTAGTTGAAACGGACATTATTATATACTAACAAATTATCTATAACTAAAACTTATCAATGTTTTACTATAGCACAAGTTACTGTGCATTATGAATGTTTTTACTGTGGATTACACTGTTGTACACTGTCACGAGGTTACAGTGAAAGATAAGTGCTTTCACTGTGGATTACACTATTTAGTGGGGGCATGTTGAGGTTGCAACCTGCAAGCCCCAAATGCATGGCTGAAGGGACGCCCCCTGGAGCTGCGGATACCTAACACTGGAGTTGGCCGAGGCCCTAGCATGCAGACACCTGTCGCGGGGTATGCCCAACCTTAAGCGCTGAGGGCAAACCTGTGTGCCTGGCTGCAGCCCCAGGGCGAGTAGGTCAATATCCCCACCACCCTGGGGTCTGCAGACCCGTTAGGCAGAGTCTGCAACCCCAAGCTCCGGGCTTACAGACCCGCACACTGGGTGCAGACCCCGTCGTCAAGGTCTATTCTAACCGGCCTTGGGTTTAGAGGTCCGCGCGACTGGATTGGCAGACCCTGCAGAGAAGAAAAATGAAAAAAAAATATAATAACAATTATCATCATCATTATTATTAATAGTTTTTTCAAAAAACAAATATTACTGTAAAAACTTTGGACAAGCAAGTTTGATATTATTATTAATATGATAAATATTATTATTTGTATTCTAAATATTATTATCTTTATTGTAATTAAAAGTATTAATATTAAGGATAGAAGAAAATTGAAAAAAAAAATATAATAACAATTATCATTGTTATTATTGTTAATAATTTTTTTTTTTAAAATATAATTACTGTATAAACTTTTGTCACGCAAGTTTCATATTATTATTAATATGATAAATATTATTATTTGTATTCTAAATATTATTATTTTTATTGTAATTAAATCTATTAATATTAAGAATAGAAGAAAATTGAAAAAAAAATACAATAACAATAACAATTATCATTATTATTATTGTTAAAACAAAATTGATAAATTATTATTGTGTAAACTCTAGTCAGACAAGTTTAATATTATTATTAATATAATAAATAATATTATTTCTATTCTAAATATTGTAATCTTTATTGTAATTAAAAGTATTAGAGCTGTTGATACGTGGTTCTAGGGCTGTCAAGCCAGAGCGTTGGGGCCAGCCATGAGCGCATGGCCACGGCCCCAGGCAGCAGACACCTGGCGCGGGGTCTGCCTAGCCTTGGGCGTTAGGGGCAGACCTGCGTGCCTTGCTGCAACACCAGGGCGAGCGGTTCTACAGCCCTGCGAGCCTAGGGTCTGCAGATTCGCGAGGCAGAGGTTACAGCCCTGAGCTCCTGGCATGCAGACCTGTGCTGTAACACCCCATAATTTAATGCATTCATAAAAGAACTTTTAGTCTTAACTTAAAGAAAATGGGTATTTTTTTTCTTCCATCAAACTTATTTGAGACTTGTCGAAATTTCGGTAGAGTTTCCCTTATACCTGGAGGTCCCAAGTTATCAACAATCATCCTGTATAATTATACTCATTTCTTAATCATATCATAATCATGTAGAACCTCAACAATACATCATTCATTGTGCATGCATAACATTTCGCATGTTCATTTCTTTCCCATTGACACACATAATTCATAATAATTGAAAGTAAACAAACATTAAGATTACAAATACAAAATAATATATTTTTATGTCCCGACACTTAATGTAAAAAGAGTACTATTACATATTACACATCTTCTACTTAATTTTTATAACATAAAGGTTTTTAAAGAAAATAAAGACATAAATATTACATTCCAAAATGATAATTCATAAATAAAAAAATCTTACATCTAATGATTTGCATCACCTCACGGTGTACCTGTTTCAACAATAACCATATTAATCAATTTACTCAATATCTTAGTCAAATATTAATTATTATACTCTTAACCTTTGGAATTTAATACTTCTAACTCCAATCATCTAATTTACATAATCTTTTCAAAACTTAAATCGATTACTAAATAATTCTAACACTTTCATATAATTACTCATAAATTTGGTTGTTCTTCCTCGGTTACCAATAATTCTGGTAATTCCATCCAAATTACCCATCATCCGGCTACCCCCCCTTTTTTTTAGCTAATCAATCCGGTAATTCCTTACGAATTACTTCATATTCAGTTAACCTCTTTGTTAACCAATAAACCTGATACTTCTTTTAATTACCCAAAAAATCCGGCTAACCCATTTTGGTTGCCAAAATCAATCTGGTAATTCCATATGAATTACCCAGCATCCAACTAATTTTTTTTGTTCGCCAATCAATTCGGTAATTCCATACAAATTGCCCCATATCCGGTTAACCTCTTTGTTAACCAATAAACCCGATAATTCTCTTAATTACCCTAGAAATCCGGCTAACCCATTTTTGTTGCCAAAATCAATCTGGTAATTCCATACCTTTTTGTTAGCCAAATAATAATCCGGGTAATTTCACATAAATTACCAATAATTCTCATTTGTAATAATCACTCAATTTATTCATTTGCTTCATTCTTTTAACATCAATTAAATAAACAACATAGTTAGTTAGGGAAAACTAATAATTATAAATTAAGGTGATGAATCACCTGCCATGGTTAATAAACTTCTATTCTCACGTCCTAAGCGATACCATATTTGCCTCTATCCTTCACAAGGATTAGTTCTTCATCAATTTTATTTATTTTTTTCTTTTATTTATTCCTTCAATAATCCATAACATAAACACAATTTACCATTTTTGTTTAACAGTAAAGTATCATCCAACATTCCATTTATACTCTGACAAGTTAGTCATCCCAACAATATTAACACCACACAAGTAAATTTAACTCAAGTTGCATATTCCGGTCATTAGAAAAAAACTGATGCCACTAGCCCATTACCGGGTAACTAGTTCCTCCGCCCATCTTATTCCACAACTTTTAATCAATATCCGCATCTTCAAGGCTAAATGAATAATCCTATCGAGATGTTAATCCCCATTTCCTTAACACTTTTAATTATTCCCTATCAGAAATATCATTATAATACCTCTCCCTCAAAACTTGGAAGGGAATGCCGACACTAATGAATTTTCATTAGTGTCATTAGTCGCCTATATCAGGATATCAGAACCGACTAATCAAGTTTATTGTAAATGCCAAAATCAATGCCACCGATTGATATCATTGACTATTTCTAACCCGATATAGCCAATCAGATTTTTCTTTCCATAATACCTTGGAATATTTCTGGAAATGTTAATTTCAAGATTCTTGACATCATTAGCTTTCACTTCAGGAATAACTAATCAAGTTTCGTGTGATTGTCGATATCAACAGCACTGGTAGATATCATTAACTATTCTCACCCGAATAGTTAATCAAGTTCAGTATCCCTCATTTCCAGGGATGATTATGCCGATGTTAGTAAACCTCACTGACATCATTAGCCTCCACATTCGGAACCGGCTAATCAAGTTTCGTGTGATTGCCGATATCGACAACACCAACTGATATCATTAACTATTGTCACCTGAATAGTTAATCAAGTTCAATATCCCTCATTTTCAGGAATGATTATGCCGATGTTAGTAAACCTTACTAACATCATTAGCCTCCGCATTTGGAATTGGCTAATCAAGTTCGAGGAACGATCATCAACGAAATCTATTAATGTAATTCATATTCTTAACCCCATCAAATACTCAAATCCATTTTAATTTCTCGTTTATTTCACTTTATACTTTCTCTTTGTAGTTTCACCCATAGATGCAAAGACCAAGAATTTAATAAGTTAGTAAGTTAACGTTACGTAAAAACTGTAGTTATAGAACACCTACAAGCTGCAGAAGCTTGACTCACGCTTCCTTGTTGTTGTTGTGCCCCTCCTACAGTCCCTCCTTAAGCTCCAACTATACGAGCTTCTGAGAAGTTGAGTGAATGTTTCTCCTATATTTCAATATAATATCCCAAATCAATATTTGAATCTTCCTGATTTATTCATAATATTCATAAATTATCAAAATCAAATACTTCCGCAAACAATTTCCATGGATGTATCTTATTTTCTTACTTGTCATTTAAATTCATTTACATTATAATTTATTTACACTAACATTAAACGTCCAATTAATTCAATTCTTCTTTAATGATTTTCAATGTCCAAAGAGATATTTTTCTAATGTCCCGAGACATTTAACCTATCACTAAATAATGTAATTTAACTTAAATTCCAGCAATGACTACACATGCCATTTTGTTTTTTCTCCAAAATGATTTCTTATATCATAATTCAATTTACAACATCCCTTACCATGATTTCCCATTGATTTCTTCATCAAGACACGTAATTTACCAAACATTCCATCACCTATTTAACTAACATGGCCAGCCATAATAGAGGTTAATTTTCCAAAGTTAGTTTCAATTCATCCCAACCCACTTTCCCATATCATGTTTCCTATTCCAAAACAACCAAAGTATTAATCCACCACTATTTTTTATAGAATTTAACTATACCATCACTTATCAACACATCAAACATGATTCAAATACAATACAAACAATTCTCAAACACTTCCATCATCATTAAACCCATTACAATTATCCTTAGTCCTAAAACATACTTTTTATGCTAAACATCATATTCTCATTCAATATTTCTCAAACCAAATTTAAAACATAATTATGTAAATTTAGAATTCAATAAATCCAAATGGTGGAATTATACATCATCATCATTAGAATAACATATCCAAAATTAACATGCATCCAACGATTAAATCTCCCTGTATCAGAATAATACCAAACTAACCTGAAAATTGGAGACCTACTGTTTGGGAAGTATAATTTCTGGTAGGTGTGTTTCTTTCTGATCTTAACCGTTCAGAATTTATACAACATTTGGACGAACAACATATCAAAAAGTCAGACCAATCCAACAGTGAAAAGATGATATAGCGGCCGATGAACGAGGCTGTCTTGAAGGGTGATTTTCCATAAATGTTCCTCCAGCGACAACCCTCAAACGAAGTCTGCTATTGACAATCCCTCCTGCCAGAATGTAGGTGACATTGAGCATAATAACATATAAAAAAAGAAACCTAATCTAACGATGGAAAGCCAAGATATGGCTGCTGAAGTTCTTACCCTGTTGCCATCTCAAAATCCATAGTTTCAAATCAACTTATTCCTTCTATTTTTTCTGCAAATCAAGCCATTATCATACAATTAATCTCGAAATTCATAAGAACAATTATTCCCCCAAAATATTTACATGAACCCTAGAATTTTAAACTTGGAGGTTTTCTTCTCCTCATGTAAGAACAAGAGAGAAAAATGAAATTACTAAAGGGTATGTTGCTTACCTTTGCTACCTAAACTTACTTCAATGAATTCTTGCAAAAACCTACAAAACTCATGTCCTCCTCTTTCAAGTTCCAGCTCCTACTCTTTGTTTTTCTCAAGCTTTATAACTCTCTAAGTATGGTCACTTGATTTGTTTTCTTGGATATAATCCTCCCAAGAACACTCCCTTTTGATTTAACTTGAAAAATTGGAGAGGAGATGAAGAAAATGGGAGAAAAATGGTCTCCCTACTGTTTTCTCCTTTTGCAGAGGACGTGAGTTGTGTTAAAGGAGGAGAGGGGAAAATTGTTTTATATTAAATTACCAAAATACCCTTATTAATGCCCCTTGTTTTATCTTCTTCAATTTACCCGATTTTGAGTACTCTTGTAAAGCCTTTTCAAAGTCCGATTGACATGAACTTTTAACCTTAAATAAACCAATAAGTATAGAGATTTCTTATAAAATTTCAGCCCGATCCAACAGTCAGATTGAGATATATTATCGATACCATAAAACTAGACAATCAGTGTCTTTTATGCTAAAATCTGAATTTCATGCATTACTTTATTCACTTAGATTCTCATGACCTTTCCTCTTAATTTATGCTTAATAAATTCAATATTACCACATTTATCACTAATTTGTCGAAATAAGTTTTCTTTTATCAGGGTTTACATATCTTCCCATTTTTTTCTTATTCTTTTATCCAATGAAGTTTGTCACTGGTTTCACCAACGTTACGAGTTTTAAACTAAAAATCATGACTCTCATTTCGACTTCAACGATACCTTTAAATTTGTTTATGGAGATTATTTTCTCTCTCACATGACACATTTATTACCATTCCTACTATTTATTCATTTATTTCATACCGAATCTCCATTATTCATCGAGACCTCATTACTTTGATCCTATGTTTTTTTTTATTTACAGGGGTTTACACGCTCGCTGGGTACAGACCCGGCCACCAAAGTCTGTTCTGACCGCCCATGGGTTTAGAGGCCAATGCGGCTAGATCGAAAGACCTTGCAAAGAAAAAAATAAAAAAATAATAATAACAATTATCATTATTAGTATTGTTAATAGTTTTTTCAAAACAATTATTACTATAGAAAATTTGGCTAGGCAAGTTTGATATTATTATTAGTATAATAAATATTATTATTTTTATTCTAAATATTATTATCTTTATTGTAATTAAAAGTATTAATATCAAGAATAGAAGAAAATTGAAAAAAAAATATAATAACAATTATCATTACTATTTGTGGTATAATATAATTATATTTATTATAATTCAAAGTATTCATATAAAAAAATATAATTATTTTTGTTATAAATATAATTATTTTTATTATAATTCAAAGTATTAATATAAAAAATAATTATTTGTGGTATAAATAATATTATTTTTCTTATAATTCAGGGTATTCATATCAACGATATTATAATTTCTGTTCTAATTATTATTATTTTTATTATAATTCAAAGTATTCATATAAAAAATATAATTATTTGTGTTATAAATATAATTATTTTTATTATAATTAAATTTATTAATATTAAATATTATTATTTTTATTATAATTTTCTTGGGAGCTCTGTCATGACCCATTGGCAATGCATGTTGCGTCCGGACTCATTTCGCTTGTGTCCTATATCCAGATCCATAATAGCCTTGGGTCTTGGCTGGAGCAGGACCCAAATAGCCTTTGGTCCTGCCAGTTCCGGACCTAAATAGCATTGGGTGGTCCTGGCATGGTGCACAATCCAAAATAGCCTTTAGCCCTGGTTTGGATAGGACCCAAATAATCTTGGGTCTTGTCCTGCCAGGTGCATGACCCAAAATACCCTTGGGTCCTATCGGCTGCAGGACCCAAAATAACATTGGGTCCTAGCCTTTGCAGAACCCAAAATAGTGTTGGGTCCTGCCTGGTGCAAGAGAAAATTTAATTATGTTAATTCAGTTAGTTTATTGAAATTACAAAAAATTTTATTTTATAAACTTTTTCTATAAGAGAAAATTTTAATGAGAGAGAGTTGATGATAATATTGTATGGAGGGTTTGAGAGAATCACGCTACAATTAGATAAGATTGAAATCAAGATAAAAAATTTTCAAATAATTTTTTTTTCATTTACTAATAGATAATTTATTGGTAACATATAGGTTGTGTGATTTTTGGCATGAGACTTAAAAGGAAGCAAACAAATATGCTAGAGAAAGTGAACTTCCAGCCTGGAATGACATGACAGTTTGAAAGGATTTTGGACCGCCATATATCTCAAATGGTAAAAAAATAGCAGTCTAAAAGCAAAGCAATTTTTACGGTTCCATTACCATGCACATCAGCGACTTCGTTCTGTTCATTTTACATGCAAAGCGGATGGTAAGATTTTTTTTATTTGTTATTTTTTCTAAATATATTAAGTTGAAAATATTTTTATCTTGTAGGTTACAGTTCTTGGATGTGATCCAAGCCCAATAGAACTTTTTGTTGAAACACATGTGTTAAGTGATGACCGCTAAAAAAGAGTGCAATGGTTCGTGGATAGGCGAGCTCAACATTTTGTAGTATGTTGGTTTTCAACATTTTTTTGTCTTAAGTTATTATTTCCTTAAATTTGATGAGTTTATTTCTTTCTTTCCAGAATACATATAACAACTGGTTGAAAGAGAGATACGGGGACGATCCTTCGACCCATTTAGATTTTGATCCGAGTTTGTGGTTGGAGGCAGGATCGTCCAGTGGGCCCGATAAAAATCAGGTGTATGGACTTTCTAACATTATAACTGAAAACTTGCGGATGACCTGTAGTGTTTTGATAGTTGGATGCTCGCAATCGGTTTCGAGCACTCAAACTTCAGAGTTCATGGCGATGTTAGACCATTGAGTACATGATCAAACAACCCATCTTAATAAAAATATGAATGACTCACTACGGATTAAGAAGAACTCCACCAAGTGGTAATGAAGATGAGATCACATATGGGTCATCCATGTGCTCGTTATTGGCCCCACGGTCTCGGTGACAACCAGCCTCCTCCTCCAGTGTCGCTTTTATTTTAGATTTATTGTATTTGAACCTAAAAATGTTTAAATTTGTAATAAATATTTAATTTTAACTATTTTTCTACTTTTTTTCAATTTATTTTTTTTAATTTTTTTTTTTATTACTGACAGGGTTGCGGACGGAACACTTTTGTCAGTATATTCCATAGAATTGAAAACGAATTACTGGAAATACCATTACTACTGTTAACTCTCCAACAAAACTGCAGATGGTATTTCATCATTTATAAATTATTTTTACTGATGGATATACCAACAAAATTATAAAAACACCAATAGAATTACATATTATTTTCTTGTTAGTAATATGTTAAATTTACCGACGGAATAAAGTCAGTAGATTTTTTTTGCACTCTTTGTCTGTCTATAAATCCATCAGTAAATTTATTACCGCCAGACTCACCGATAGACCATAAATTACTAACAAAGATTTTTTTGACAGAATGTTTCCATTCATGATCTCGTCGATAACATACGTATCGACGGACTGTAAAAGTAAATAATGATGAAAAGTTTCGTCTGTAAAACTGTTAAATCTGGTAGTGTCTATAGTTACATGTTACAAATATCCATCAAACTATCATAGTATAAACACTTGAATAGTAAAATTAAAAATGACAAGAGATACCAAATTAATAGAAGCGTAAAAAAATTATATTTTGAGTGAAAAATTAACTGAATGAGTCAAAAGGAAGTTAATTTAATTGTGTGAAATTGGTTGAGAGAAAGTTAATTGATAAACACGTCTATTGAGCATTAGAGGAATTGATTTCTTCTTCTTTTTTTTTGTCTCTTTCTTTTTTTAAAAAAAAAAAGAAGAGAAAAAGTAGGTTAAATACACAACGTGAGTGATCTTTTATATTTGACAAGTATTCATTAGGTATGATTCAATTTTTTAATTTTTAATTTCTTCTTAACCTCACAAAAATAACATTGTAATAAATTAGTAAAAATAATGCCATATATCTAAAAAATTTATTTTTTAATTCATGTTTAAATATTAATTACAAACACAATTTAAAAATATAGAATTATGTCTTAAATATCATTACGTACTAATCTATACTAATAATTATATATATGATCTCTTTTATGTTTAAATATTTTGTATATAGTATTGAATTATATGCTTATTATTTGTTAAATGACTTATGTACTTTAAAAAGAATAAATTATTTACCTAACTCATATACCATTTAGTATTATTATATATGATATAAAGAACACTAACATACTAATTTTACATGTTCTCAAATATAAAGTCAACTTTAATCACAAAAATAAATTAAAAATTTAGATTGATTTTCCTAGGGTTAGTAATATAATATTGTATAATAATTTTATATATTAAAAAATAAAGATTTTTTTTATTACTTTTAAATTAAAATTTAGTTAAAAATTCTTGAATAAATAGGTTTGTTTTATAGGGCTTAAATTAATTATATTATCAACAAAATAGATTAAAAAAATAATGGGGTGGGTGAATCCTTCACTCACACACCACATCCAGCCTTATTATCAATGATAAAGTCAAGTAAAAACATAGCACACCTATTAGATTAGGTGTAAAATTATTATCTCTAATAACCATTCTAATAAACACTCGATTAAACAATCATTCAATCCTATAATCATGAAATCTACTTTAACTCTTTCAAAAATTTAATTTGTTTTATTTAAAATTAATTTTATTTTATGTTTTTAAATTATTTTGATGTGCTGGTATTAAAATATAATTTTAAAAAAATTAAAAAATATTTTTTAATATATTTTTAAAATAAAAAAATATTTTAAACTACAACTAATATTAAGCTTCTAAACATCTTCTTAATAAAAAAAACCTCGACAAGAAAAGACTTCTCGGAGCCACACCACATTTTTTTTTCTCGGTGCTGGTCACCTCAACTTAGTAATCATTCAGCATGACTTCCTATTTCCAAGATACTAAAGTTTTTATGAATAAATAATAGTCTAACTCAAAAACGGTTCCTCGATCGACAAACTCATAGTCTTATTAATAAATTTCTTGCTCAACTCATGATCATATTAATGAACTTTTACTAGTCAAGATCACTCTAACTCGAGAGATTAATTCTTTCTCGGAGTGGTTGATCGAGCAACCACTCATTTTGTTTTGGGAGAATTTTCCGAGACAACATTTCCTCTACTCAAGAGTTTCTTATTATGGGTGATAAATCACTCCGACTTAAGATTAAATTCTCCAGATATTCTATTGCCTCAATTTGTGAGTTGCTTTCATAATATAATTATATCGCCTCAATGTTCTTTTCTAAAATCAACTTCATAATATAATCGAATTGTCTTAATACAAGAGTTTATATAAGTTTAGAGTTTTGGAGCACTAACTAAACATAAAGGAAAGGTACAAAGTATAACCAAAGAGCAGGTTTTGAAGGTCCAACAAAATGACCTGCTATCAAGCTATAAGCCTGAAAATGATAAATAATGAGATGGTGAGTTCAACAACTCAATGAGTAGATAACGTTCAATATACACACACGAGGTAATAAAACAATGAGAAATATATATACAAGTATAGCTTTAGGTTCTTATGGAAATGTTTCTCAAATTGGCCATAACAAGAATGTCATATGGTAAAACTCGTCAGAAAATCAAAATGCAATGAGCATGAGGCTCCGTACTGTGGGATGATCAGTCCACACAGGTTGATGACTCCCCCGACCAACTAGGGTTCAGATACGATGTGCACAAAGACTAACACTACCCTGTTAGCATGGGTATTCTGACTGACATACCATAGGTTCATAATCATAATCAAACAGATATATTCATATCTCAAGGCTCAACTCATGACATCAATCAAATGAGGAGCTATCAATTTAGAAGTCAATTCAAATATATACTGGTTCATATCAAGAATTCAGATTCAATAATTGATCATGCTTGATTATAACAAGGATAATAATCAACATATGTATTATCAAGAAGCATGATCCAATTCATATTAACAAATCAAATATTTATAATATTTCTCTTACATATGGAAAATCATCCACTCACCTGACTCGAAAGCAAACAGAAGTCAAAAGCAGATACCAAAGGAAATCCTAATGGCGTCCCGCCGATAGAATATCAGGATTATCTGAATACAAATGAGACATATTCAAGAATGACTCAAAAGAACGTATAATCTATTTAATACACTTATCTAAGGGTATATTCCATAACCCTATATGTTTTTGAACTAACTAGTTATTTTTTCTAAAAACCCAAAATTTAACGGTTTTCCCGAAATCTAATCCATAATAAAAAAAATAATAAAATTGATAATAATTCACTAAATAACCCTCAATTATTCATCAAACCAATCTGCGCAAGCTAATATTACAGCGAGGGACTAATCTGGAATTTATCATATTTTTAAGGGTCAAATTGTAACTTTTGTCAAATTGAAGGACCAAACTAAAAATATCATAAATCCATTACTATATTGAAATTCTGACCATAATTAATCCTCATTTCTGTCCAGATCATCTCATTATACTCCAGGGACCATTCTGGAATTTTTCCAAATTTTTAGGGTCAAATTGTAATTTTTGTCCTCCAATCAAACTAAAAATATCATAAATCCATTACTATACTGAAATTCTGACCATAATTAATCCTCATTTCTGTCCAGATCATCTCATTATACTGCAGGGACCATTCTGGAATTTTTCCAAATTTTTAGGGTCAAATTGTAATTTTTGTCAAATTGGAGGACTAAATTGAAAGTGTTAAATTTTCATATCTATACAGTAATTCTGCCCATAATTCATATGTTATTCTGTTCAGAATCTCGGAATATGCTACAGGGACCATTCTGTAAATTTTTCAAAGTTTGGGGACTAAACTGTAATTTTCCAAAATTGAGGGACCAAATTGAATTTCCGTCAACTTCAACCTCCAACTCAAAATTTTAACAGAAACCTACTGTTCTCTCCAAATTTCTAACACAATTTCACCATTCAAACAAAATCATAACTCAAAATCATCATCTTTTAATTCAATCTCTCAAAATCATCCAAATAATCAAATACCCACAACAATTAACCCTGTAACATTCAAATTAACTCATCAATCAACCCAAAACACAAATTTTCAAAACCCTAACATTTATCAAAACCGAAATTAAAAGCTCAATAATATACATTTATACATTTAACAATCTAAATCTTACCTTTAAACTTATTCCCTTCAATTCCTTTCTATTTCCCTTCTAATTTCCCTCTTTTCTCTTCTTCTTCTTTCTCCCTTCTCTCTCCTGCCGATTCTCTCTCAAATTTTCAGATCCCTCTTTTGTTTTTTTTTTCTTCTATTTATATTTATTATGTTTATCTAATTACCACACTATCCCTCATTCATTTATACCCACACTTTAAGCCACCAAGAGCTTTGTTGGCATTTCCTATCTTTTAATACAAAACATTACAGTTTTATCATATAATTTTATCATTGTTAATTTTTATAATTCAGACGAGCACCTCCTTATGCAAATAATAATTAATTTTTTTATTTTTTTAAAAATTATTTTTCAAACATGAAAATTATATTTGCTACCTTTATAATCGTAAAATGAACTTACATAGATAGTAAAATTAATATGAACTTTCTTGGATGTAAATTATAAAAGAGACTTATTAATCTTAAAATATTATCACAAACTTGATGGTAATTTATGTATACAAATGTTCTAATGAAATGTTCAAGTCTATAAGATGAAATACTAGCACGTCTTGATGATACATGAACATCAAGTAAGAGAAATAAATGGAGTCCCCTCTCCATGATTCATAAATGTAGCTGCAACTCTTGGATTACATGACGATACTTGTCTTCAATTTCTTCACGTTTCATAGAGACACTAAGCTTTAGAAGCATTTATTTGACTTGCTTCTGTTAGTAATTGCTGTTCTGCAACTAGAAAATCTATCGAATATTCGCCTTTAATCACTTGAAATGAAAATAAAAGCAATCTATCTTGCCTCCAACATTGAAATCGAGCATCCGTTTGCGGAAGGTGGTTTGTTCTGGCTCGATGAATAGCTTGCTTCATCAAGATCCCTTTCAGTGAAAAATCCTGGTTGTTTAGGCTGAGGCAATTCATCTTCATTACCCAACATCAAAACCACATGTGATATGTTTGGTCGATCTTCTGTATTTTCTTGCACACACAGTAGCCCCACATGAATTGAACGTAGCACTTCAGACAAATAGCGTGTTTCAACTCCTGATCCCGCAGCCAGTTCCAGAGGCCTGCCTTGCTTGAACAGTATCCAAGCCTGATAAAAAAAACCATGCTATTAAGAACACATTATCTATTCATGCAAATTCAGTTTTTCAATTGTTTTTCAAAATTCCTTCAGTTTTTCTTCAAGTATTTGAAGTGTTCATGTCTCATAAGCATGTGCAGGCATCTGGTACTTAACAAAAGCACTCTAGAATTTATTGAAATGAAACAGTCAAAGTGACATAACTTTGACACTTACATGCCCGATAAGGTTGAGGTGGTGATCCGGGTGACTGAATCCTCTGTTCCTATAGCCAGTCACTATCTCTAGCACCAATACTCCAAAGCTGAAGACGTCTGATTTTAGCGAGTAGAGTCCATAATTTGCGTACTCTGGAGATATGTAACCACTGCATGTATTCATAGAATTTTAAGTTCCATTTGCAGAATATGAAGATAAAATGCGTATGATGGAGATGACACTTACTACGTTCCAGCCACTTTATTAGTATTGGCTTCAGTTTCATTTTCTCCAAAACTTCTAGCCAGGCCAAAATCTGAGATTTTTGGATTCATTTCGTAATCCAACAAAATATTGCTGGTTTTCAGATCTCTGTGGATTATTCTTAGTCTGGAATCTTGGTGAAGATAAAGGAGTCCTCGAGCAATCCCGTTGATGATGTTGTAGCGTTTAGGCCAATCTAGTAGCAAGCTATGAGTCTCATCTGCCCAAGTCAATCCATTATTGCTCTTATCAGTTGGTAAGTGATAAGTGACTATCAATGAGTTTTCGTGTTACAATTACAAACACATACATGGCAGAATTTGTGAGAATGAAATTGGGGAAAACTACTCTTCTCCTACAAAGCCACTTTATGGAAACTCAATAGATGGTAGAACAATTCATAGAAGCTTAATAGTGCTAAATTTGAAAAATTGGAGTAACTTTTTGATAAGGTTTTGTGAGATTCATACCAAAAATATAGAAGTCCAAGCTTTTGTTAGGCAAGAACTCGTAGACCAGCATCGTCTCATCACTTTGAATACAGCATCCAAGAAGCCTCACTAGATTCCGGTGCTGAAGTTTCACAATATGTTGGACTTCATTTTTGAACTCCTCAAGTCCTTGTCTTGAATTCTTAGAGAGCCTCTTGACAGCTATTTCTTGTCCATCTGTTAATGTTCCCTGCAAATAATGACTCAGCTTCATAAGAAAATCCCACGTTGTCTTCTGAAAGTTGAGAATTTCATGCAGCTTGTATTTCTCCAGGAAATCTTTCGAATCAGCCATCCTTTTATGCTAGAAAAAGGCCGGTTCTGTGGTGGTAGAATTTCAATCCCACAGAACTCCACTGGTGCCTGGAGTATGCACCATGGAAATTCAGAAGCCATATATTGCATGACTGTTTATGGATAATTATTACCTTATAAACAGGTCCGAAACCCCCTTCTCCTAGTTTATTGGAATCGGAAAAGTTATTTGTTGCAGAAGCCAACTCATCCATGTTAAAGAAGGGTAATTCTAGTTCTTCCTTCATGTCATTGTTGTTTGATCTTCTTTGCATTTTTCCTGTCAGCATAACTTCTATGGATTGGGGGGAAAGAAAGAGAAAGACAAGGGATCTCTATTAGCTGGTAAACTCAAGATTTTAATAGCATCAAACACAACGGAATGGGGCGATAGTAATAGTTAGATTTTATAGCATCAAACACAACGGAATGGGGTGAATACTTACTATTTTTCTTCGGCTTCTTTTTCCAAACATACAAGACCAAGCATAGGCCAATAAACAGAATTCCTGTGGACAACACAGTGGTTACTACGATCCTTTTCTTCACTTTGGATTTGGTATTAACCCTTGCAGAGTCACCGTTATCTATAACATGGTAGAGAAAAAACTGGCGTTAAAAAGAGGAAATGCCAAATGCCCATTGTATTTGTTTGTGTGTGTGTGTGTGTGTGTTTTTCCCTGAAAATTTCAAGTACTTTCATGCCAAATAACATGTTATGCTATCAACACAAGCATATATGAATATTTATAAAGATAACTTTCATCTCATGAATTTGATTTCTAGTTATCTGAAAGAATATATATTTGAAAAAAAAAACCATTTAGATATTAAGCAAAAAAAAGTATTAACTCTATGATGCTTAAGGGTCTTAATCAGGTTTCTTTTAGCCATATTTTAAGAGAAGGAAACTCTGTTGCTGATGATAGCCTCGCAAGGAAACGCTTAGATACGCTCACAGACTATATAGGTTGGTTTTAATATTCTTAAACTTTGTATCCTTTTGCCAGTAGCTTTATCTTACTGGTTTTCTTTCTGAAAATATTTCAAATTTTAATTAAAAAAAAAAAAACAAGAGTGACTTTTCTAGTTGAGGATAAATTCATACCTAGTTCTGATGCATCCATCCGTATAAAAATGTCTTGCTCATTTTGAAAGAAAGTTCTCATATCAATCAAATCATTGAACCAAAGCAAGCAACCACTTCCTCCATCCCTGATGTCCAGGTTTGTATACGCAGTACAGCTGCAGTTCTTCAAGCATGTGTTCTTGCACTCCTCCAGGTCCATACTCCTGTTGAACCATGATTTTCTTGTCTCCGGCATCTTCACACCTCTGAGCTTCCGAAACCCATCTCTGGAACAATTTAGTGCAGTCTTTCTAACGCAACCACTTGACCAATCTGTCTTGTCCCAGTCTCTAGGAACTTTTGGTACAAATCCTTTCAAGCAGCTACACACCGGAGAGTTGTTGATGCTACAGATACCATTTGCGCCACAGAGTGCATAAGTTTCACAATTATCTGTATTTGCTGTTTCATAAAGAAGCCAACTTTGAGTTTGCTCGATCCAGAGGATGTGCTGGATATCACCACTCTGAGGTAAGACGACCCTCCAATGCCTTGAGCTATTATGAAGTTGCTCTGTGTAATATATCTCCTTGTTATTATAAACAAATTCAAATATGTACACGGGATTTGGTTTTACTTGAGGCATGCCACTGAACTGCAAGCCATTCCATGGCCCAGCTCGATGCTTCGGTTTCGAATCTTCCAACAGTAGTAACTCCGGATATCCTTCAGGAACAAGGATGCCTGTAATATTACCTCTGGAAGGATCATCAGGTGACTTCCATGATGTCACGTACCAGTCCATGCCAGTTTTGATATTCCGTCCTACCTTCATGCCCGGTATTAGTGTGTTGCCTGGATAATCAAAACTCTGCCACAAGGAGTTCTCCACGTTATTATCACCCTCCTCTTTCACAACAAGGTTTCCTGTATCCAAAAGCTGTGCAACTGGATTCCTAGCAGGTGTTGATGTGTTGGAAGACCAAATGATGCTTCCACTATGATTGAGAAGGACAAGAAGTCCTTGGTTTGTAAGCCTTACAACACCTGATGAATCGTTAAGTGGAGTTTCTCTGTTGGCAACCCAAACTGCTGTCTGGACAGATATTTTGCCATACCATATCCCCAAGTATCGGCTTTTGGATTTCCCGGGGCTGAAAAATCCTAATTCATAGGTCCCGCCAGCTGAAACTATAGTGTCTCCATCTCTAATGATCTGAGCTGTGTTTATGGTGTCAGTAGGTGTGGCTGTTCTTACAATCAGAAATGAAATGAAGCAGAAAAAAAGCATGGGGATGGAATCCATTGCTGCTCTCACTTTGTTATATTACAAAATGGCTGGCCTTGCTAGATGTGAAGTTTTTCGTCTCAAGGAATTGCCTATTTAACATCACAATTAGTCCCCGGGAAGAGCTAGCAATGCTACGCTACATAGCTAGGTAAACGCAAGTCTTCGGAAATTATTGGCTCTGAAGTGACCCTTGTGTTCCAAAAATGGTTGACACTGCTTTTAGACTTAAAACATCAAGCTTAAGGAATCATTTACTTTGAAAATGGAGGCTGGTGGACTTTACGAGCCTATAAGCTTAAGATCTCTTTTCCATTGCTTGAGTTCGTTGGAATACCAATCTTCTGGTACAGAGAACACCAACCCAATCTTGAAAATCTAGTGGAATCGTGAAAGTGGCATACCACCAGACTATCCTCGGTGCTTCCATCCACCAATCAAGGCTAGTGGAGCGAAGCTTATTCCTTGTCAAGTGAAAGAGGCCAAGAGCAGTCGGTGCTGGAGATTTCAAGGGAAGACTGATCCGCCGTATATTCATTTATAGCTGTTTATTTATTTATTTTTAAAGTATTTTTTAAAAAAGTTATTTTTTTAATTTTTATTTTTAAAAATTTATTTATCTTAATGTTTTTATATTGTTTTGATATGATGTGTAAAAAATAATTTTTTAAAAATAAAATAATATTATTTTTATATGTACATGTAAATTTAGAATCATAAAAAGGCTGAAAAAAAAGGAATTTCACAGTAACTAACCACTCTATAAATAAATAAAAAAATATGTCTAGTTGTGATTTCATGAAAAAAATTATTAATAATCATTTTATTAAATAAATAAATAAACATTTACAGAAATTTTATATGATAGTAATAATAATAGATTGCATTGCAGCTTAAAGTTAAACACGTTACAAATATAAAACAAAGTATATTATTATAAATATTTTAATAGTGAAATTAAAAATGACAAGACTTCAGTGATTGAAACGGGCATTATATTATATACTAATTAATAAATCATATTATATGAAAAGAAAGGGTGCATTGTCCGGATCAGAGCTAAGAAAGAAAATTGAGAAACGCAATTTATAAGCTATACAAAACGAAAACGACAGAAAAATTAACAGTAAACCTATGGAGAATCCTAAGCATATTACCAGCTATACAACTCTACATCTATCTAATAAAATTATAGAAACTTCCAAATATTATCTTAAATTTATTGTTTTCACTGTATATATAGAGTTTAGAATCCAATAAAAACATGATAACCTTACAATAAAAAAAAAGATAACATGCAATATTAAGTAAATATATAGACTTGCATAAGATTTAGAAATACAGTAGCATGTATATTAAATTTGTATAAAAAATTATATTTAAACAAAACCAGTTTAAAGTAATTACTTGTTGAAGATTTTAGAATATAACAAATCTAACTTTCTTTTTGTTGCCAAAGTTAAAATTATTTATCCTTAAGGCTTTATTGGTTTTCACTTTGTGCAAAAAAAACTCACTTTAATAAACCTCATAAGATTTTAACAACATCATTTTATTTAGGTGCAGTTGTAAATAAGGTTCAATAGATGTAAATGAATTATCTTCAATATCTTTCTACAAGAATTGAAATTAAACTCTAGATTACGAGGAAAACAAAAATGAATAAAGCTTAAAAAATCAAAAGATTTAAGATGGAAAAATATGCGAAGAAGATTGTCTGTAGAAAAATATATTCAAACAGTACAGAACAACCAACCTGAAAACACTCTTATTCAATCCTTATAGACAATTTTAGAAGCCAAAAGTTGATAGAATTCTGTAATGTTTTGAATATAAAGACATAGGAAAAGGCTAGAAAGCCCTTGAATGCTTAGATGTAGGAATAAATTAAATGAGGGGTATAGTGTAATTGAATAAAGAGATGATAAATATAAATAGGAAGTAAAAAAAAAAAAGGAAAGAGGGATCTGAATTTTGAGAGAGAACCGGGAGGAGAGAAAGGGGGGAAGAAGAAGAAGAAGAGAAAAGAGGGGAAAATAAGGGAAAAAGAAAAGGAGTTGGAGGAAATAAGTAAAAAGGGGTAAGATTATGCTTTAATGTGTATAATATGTTTTCTTTAGCTTTAATTTCAGTTTTGATGAATGTTAGGGTTTTGAAAATTTGTGTTTTGGGTTGATTGATGAGTTGATTTGGATGTTGTAGGGTTAATTGTTATGGGTATTTGATTATTTGGATGATTTTGAGAGATTGAATTGAAAGATGATGATGTTAAGTTATAGTTTTGTTTGAATGGTGAATTTTGAGTTAAAAATCAGGGGAGAACAGTAGGTTTCTGTTAAAATTCTGGATTGGAGGTTGAAGATGGCGAAAATTCAATTTGGTCCCTCAATTTTGGAAAATTACAGTTTAGTCCCCAAACTTTGGAAAATTACAGATTGGTCCCTGGGACATATTCCGAGATTCTGAACAGAATAACATATGAATTATGGACAGAATTACTGTATAGATAAAAGAATTTAACACTTTCAATTTGGTCCTCCAATTTGACAAAAAATTACAATTTGACCCTAAAAATTTGGTAAAATTCCAGAATGGTCCTTGGAGTATAATGAGATGATCTGGACAGAAATGAGGACTAATTATGGTCAGAATTTCAGTATATTCATGGATTTATGATAAATTTTAGTTTGGTCCTCCAATTAGACAAAAGTTGCAATTTGACCCTTAAAAATATGATAAATTCCAGATTAGTCCCTAGCTGTAATATTATCTTTTTCAGATTAGTTTGATGAATAATTAAGGGTTATTTAGTGAATTATTGCCAATTATATTAGTTGTTTTATTATGGATTAGATTTCGGGAAAACCGTTAAATGTTGGGTTTTTAGGAAAGATAACTAGTTAGTTCAAAAATATATAGGGTTACGGAATACACCCTTAGATAAGTGTATTAAATAAGTTATATATATTCTTTTGAGTCATTCTTAAATATGTCTCCTTTGTATTCAGATAATCTCGATATTCTACCGACAGGACGTCAGTAGGATTTTCTTTGGTGTCTGCTTTTGGCTTCTGTTTGCTTTTGAGTCAGGTGAGTGGATAATTTTCCATATGCATGAGAAATAATATAAATATTTGATTTGTTAATATGAATTGAATCATGCTTCTTGATAATATATATGTTGATTATTATCCTTGTTATGATAAAGCATGATCAATTATTGAATCTGAATTCTTGATATGAACCAACATATATTTTGAATTGACTTCTGAATTGATAGCTCCTCATTTGATTGATGTCATGAGTTGAGCTTTGAGATATAAATATGTTTGTTAGATTATGGTTATGAACCTATGGTATGTCAGTCAGAATACCCATGCTAACAGGGTAGTGTTAGTCTTTGTGCACATCGTATCTGAACCCTAGTTGGTCGGGGGAGT
Source organism: Populus nigra (assembly GCF_951802175.1). NCBI lineage: Eukaryota > Viridiplantae > Streptophyta > Magnoliopsida > Malpighiales > Salicaceae > Populus > Populus nigra. The sequence goes on along the minus strand of NC_084857.1, from coordinate 19,744,436 downwards.
CACCAACCTGTGTGGACTGATCATCCCACAGTACGGAGCCTCATGCTCATTGCATTTTGATTTTCTGACGAGTTTTACCATATGATCTTCTTGTTATGGCCAATTTGAGAAACCTTTCTATAAGAACCTAGAGCCATACTTGTATATATATTTCTCATTGTTGTATTACCTCGTGTATGTATATTGAACGTTATCTACTCACTGAGTTGTTGAACTCACCATCTCATTATTTATCCTTTTCAGGCTTATAGCTTGATAGCAGGTCATTTTGTTGGACCTTCAGAACCTGCTTTTTGGTTGTACTTTGTACCTTTTCTTTATGTCTAGTTAGTGCTCCAAAACTCTGAACTTTTATAAACTTTTGTATTAAGACAATTCAATTATATTATGAAATTGATTTTGTTATTTATGCTGCGTTGAATTCTGATTGAGTTAGGATAAGTTTGTGTGTAAGTTTGGGTTCGCATAGGCATGGAACCTTGGAGGGGAACCTTGCCTATGTGCCGGTCATGGATCCGGGATTCGGGTCGTGACAAATTCTCTCATTATCAACTTTGTTTACCCTCTATAAAATTTGAATTAAACCAAAACATTTGTAGCTTTAAATTAGTTGTTTTTTAAGTTGAAAAAACTGTTTAGATCTACAAAAATCCTTCTAGAAGAAAACTAATCAATTTTACCATTCATGGACCGGATTGATAATTCTTCAAGTACCAGACTCAAGGTCAAATATAAGTTGGGATAAAATAATGTTTTGTACCATAAAAAATTATTTTACAATACACCCAAATCCAGGTCTCAGTCGAGCCGAGTCGAGAGCCTATTTTGCTTAAGTCCCTTCCCTCTAAAAGCTTGAGTAGTATTTAAGTGAAATTTTAACTTCCTAACTTAACTCTTTTTTTTCACTGAAAAAATATTTGTAATTTCCTAGAAATTTACCTTGCCATGGAAAACATACAGCAGAGTTTTTATGAGCACACGATCACAAACATCAAGACCACGCAAAACAAGCACACAAGCTTTCACAAGAATAAAAATACAAGTAATCTATCTTGCCTCTAACACTGAAATCGAGCATACGTTTGCCGAAGGTGGTTTTCTCTCGCTCGATGAATAGCTTGCTTCAACAAGATCCCTTTCAGTGAAAAATCCTGGTTGTTTAGGCTGAGGCAATTCATCTTCATTACCCAACATCAAAACCACATATGACATGTTTGGTCTATCTTCTGGATTTTCTTGCACACACAATAGCCCCACGTGAATTGAACGTAGCACTTCAGACAAATAGGGTGTTTCAACTTTTGATCCCGCAGCCAGTTCCAGAGGCCTGCCTTGTTTGAACAGTATCCAAGCCTGATAAACAAAACCATGCTGTCAATACCACATTGAAGATTTAAAGTGTTGAGGTCTCATTAAACATGTGCAGGCATCTGGTTTCTGAAAAAAGTACTCAAGAATATATTGAAATTAAAGATAATAAGTAACATAGCTTTGACTCCTACATGCCCAATAAGGTTGAGGTGGTGATCTGGATGACGGAATCCTCTGTTCCTATAGCCACCCACTATCTCTAGCACCAATACTCCAAAGCTGAAGACGTCTGATTTTAGCGAGTAGAGCCCATAATTTGCGTACTCTGGAGATATGTAACCACTGCATGTATTCATAGAATTTTAAGTTCCATTTGCAGACTATCAAGATAAAATGCGTATGATGGAGATGAAGACACTCACTACGTTCCAGCCACTTTATTAGTATTGGCTTCAGTTTCATTTTCTCCAAAACTTCTAGCCAGGCCAAAGTCTGAGATTTTTGGATTCATTTCGGAATCCAACAAAATATTGCTGGTTTTCAGATCTCTGTGGATTATTCTTAGTCTAGAATCTTGGTGAAGATAAAGGAGTCCTCGAGCAATCCCGTTGATGATGTTGTAGCGCTTAGACCAATCTAGTAGCAGGCTTGGAGTCTCATCTGCCCAAGTCAATCCATTACATCTCTTATCAGATTCATAAATGTTGGTTAAGGAACAAGAAAAAAGGAGATGATAAGTTACGATCAATGAATTTTGAGTTACAATTACATATGCATATATGGCAGAATTTGTCAGCATGAAAGTGGAGAACTCTTCCCCTGCAAAGCCACCTTCCCAAGGGCTTTGAACGATGGTCAATAGATGGCTAAATAATTGATGTCAAATCCATTTTGGAAGCTCAAAAGTGCTAAATTTGAAACATTGGACTAGCTTTTTGAAAAGTTTTGTGAGATTCATACCAAAAATGTAGAAGTCCAAGCTTTTGTTAGGCAAAAGCTCGTAGACCAACATTTTTTCATCTCTTTCAATGCAGCATCCAAGAAGCCTCACTAGATTCCGGTGCTGAAGTTTCACGATATGTTTGACTTCATTTTTGAACTCATCAAGTCCTTGTCTTGAATTCTTAGAGAGCCTCTTGACAGCTATTTCTCGTCCATCTGTTAATCTTCCCTGTAGAAGAGAGGTTCTGTAGTGGAACAATTTCAATACCACAGAACTCCATTGGTTCCTGGAGTTTCTGCCATGAAAAGTCATAAACTATATTGCACGGCTGTTTATAGATAATTATTACCTTATAAACAGGTCCGAAACCCCCTTGTCCTAGTTTATTGGATACAGAAAAGTTATTTGTTGCACAAGCCAACTCATCCATGTTAAAGAAGGGTAATTCTAGTTCTTCCTTCAAGTCCTTGTTATTTGATCTTCTTTGCAAATTACCTGTCATTTTTCCTGTCAGCATAACTGTTATGCTTGTTGAAAAAATAGAAAGAAAGACAAAGGATCTCTGTTTGCTGCTAAACTCAAGATTTTTATAGCATCAAACAAAACTGGGCTTTGAACAACTTACAGTCATTATATTACTGAAAATTAAATTAAATTTTTTTATTTATAAAAACTAATCTTGATATCTGATAATCCAGGACTGGCGCGATAGGAGTACTTAGATTTTGATGGTGTGAATACGTACTGTTTTTCTGCTGCTTCTTTTTCCAAACATACAAGACCAAGCTTAGGCCAATGAACAGAATCCCAGTGGACAACACAGAGCTTACTATGATCCTTTTCTTCACTTTGGATTTGGTATTAACCTTTGCAGAGTCACCGTTATCTATAACATGGTACAGAAAAACTGGTGTTAAAAAGAGGAAATGCCAAATGCCTTTTGTATTTGTTTGGTTAGTTATTATGGCTGGAAAGTTTTCATTTGCCATATATGATCTGGATCATTCAAGCAAGGAAACTCTGTTGCTGATAGCCTTGCAAGGAAAGGTTTGGATACGCTCAGAGACTATATAGCTTGGTTTTAAGATTTTTAAACGTTGTATCCTTTTGCCAATAGCTTACTAGTTTGAATATATTTCGAATTTTAATAATAATAATAATAAGAAGAAGAAGAAGAAGAAACGACTTCTCTAATCTGAGGAAAAATTCATACCTAGTTCTGATGCAGCCATCCGTATAAAAATGTCCTGCTCATTTTGAAGGAAAGTTCTCATATCAATCAAATCATTGAACCAAAGCAAGCAACCGCTTCCTCCATCCCTGATGTCCAAGTTTGCATACGCAGTACAGCTGCAGTTCTTCAAGCATGTGTTCTTGCACTCCTCCAGGTTCATACTCCTGTTGAACCATGATTTTCTTGTCTCAGGCATCTTCAAACCTCTGAGCTTCCGAAACCCATCTCTGGAACAATTTAGTGCAGTCTTTCTAACGCAACCACTTGACCAATCTGTCTTCTTCCAGTCTCTTGGAACTTTTGGTACAAATCCAGTCAAGCAATCGCAAACTGGAGAGTGGTTAATGCTACAGATACCATTTGGACCACAGAGGTTATAACGCTCACAATTATCTGTATTTACTGTTGCGTAAAGAAACCAGCTTTGGGTTTGCTCCATCCACAAAAGGAGCTGGAGATCACCATTCTGAGTTGCGACGGCTCTCCAATGCGTTGAGTTATTGACAAGAGTTTCTCTGTAAAATATCTCCTTATCATTAAAAACAAATTCAAATGTGTATATTGGATTTGGTTTTAACCGAGGCAATCCACTGAACCCCAGACCATTCCATGGCCCGCCTCGATACTTCACATTTGAATCTTCCACCGCTACATACTCAGGATATCCACCAGGAATAAGGATTATTGAAATATTACCTCTGGAAGGATCATCTGATGACTTCCATGATGTCAAGTGCCAGTCCATGCCAGTTATTCTATTCCGTCCTAGCTTCGAGCCCGGTATTAGTGTGTTACCTGGATAATCAAAACTCTGCCACAAGGAGTTCTCCATGTTATTATCACCCTCCTCTTTCACAAAAAGGTTTCCTGAATCCAAAAGCTGTGCAACTGGATTCCTAGCAGGTGCTGATGTGTTGGAAGACCAAATGATGCTTCCACTACGATTGAGAAGGACAAGAAGTCCTTGGTTGGTAAGCATTACAACACCTGATGAATCGTTAAGTGGAGTTTCTCTGTTGGCAACCCAAACTGGCGTCAGGACCGATATTTTACCATACCAGATCCCCAAGTATCGGTTTCTGGATTTACCGGGGCTGAAAAATCCTAATTCATAGGTCCCACCAGCTGAAACTAAGCTATCTCCATCTCTAATTGGCTGAGTTGTGTGCATGGTGTCAGTAGGGGTGGCTACTCTTACAATCAGCAGCAAAGTGAAGCAAAAACGAAGCACGGAAATATAATCCATTGGCACTCTCATGAGTGTTTCAACGCTTTGTTATGTTATAAAATGGCTGGCCTTGCAAGATGTGAAAATATTCGTCTTAAGAAATTGCCTATTTAACACCACAATCAGTCTACCGGGACAGCAATGCTCCACTACTGAGGTAAACGCTCGTCTTTGGAATTTTTTTGGTTTGTGAAATTAGCATGCATAATTGACAGATGGTCAACACTCAGAGCAAAGGGAAGCTCCGGCGATGTCATGTATTGATGATGTGCCGTGGGCCTTGAGCACCAAGAAGTGTTTGACGCTAAATCAAGACTTAAGCTCAGTTCAATGAATCAATCGTTTACTTTGACGATAACGAGTACTGGGTTGCAATCATATTTTCTTAAAAAAAAGAAAATATTTTCTTATGCATCGATTCATGAACTTAGGGTTTCCCCACTGACTATCATTCATTTCTAGTACTGGATTTTTTTTATTTACTGATTGATTGATAGGGAGAACTGTCACCAATGACTATCATTCATCAGCAATGATTATTTTCCCCACTATCATTCATCAGTAATGATTATTTTCGAATTCTATTAATAAATTTCATTACATCTCTCATTTGTCAAATGAGTCTTTGTAGAACATAATTACCCCCACCAAATTAAAATTCAAATGGCATTAATGTCCCAAAGATCACTCCTGCAGTCCTCAAGAGTTTCTTTGTCTGGAAGGTCGATCACTCCATTTCGAGAACGACTGTTTCTAGAGCAATCAACACTCCAATTGAAGAGTAACTTCCCCAAGACATTTTTGGAAAGTTTTTTATTCAACATTTCTCTTCAACTATTCTGGCAAGGTAAAGATCCTGTGCTACATCTATTTTTAAAAGAAAGAGAAATCCTAGTAAATAATTGTAGAGTTATTATAGGAATTTTTAGACTAAATAAGAAAAATAAAATTATCTCAAAAATAAAATAATATCTAATTTCTTAAACTAAGTAGGATAAAATAAAAATAACTTAAAAAATATTTTCTTAAACTAAATAGAAACAAATAAAAATTGTCGATACACGACGTCGGGCGACGGCTCCCGCTTTTTTGTTTATTTTAACAAAAAGGGTTTTTTTTCTCGATTGGGGGAAACAAAGATTTTATTGGAGTCGCCATCTAGTAATTTGAGGGAACTAGAAATCCCAAATTAGACACTGGTCCCAGAGATTCGGGTACGGGGTTAGTTATGATTAAGGGAAGGTAGGCACCACCCTTAAAACATCATTTCAAAAGAAAGGTTACCCTTACTTGTGTGTTTTTATTTGATTCAAATGCGATTATATTTTGGGCTTATTTGTAATTATTTTTAAATGATTAACGTCGGTCCCTAAAAATAGGAGACACGTTAAAAATGACATCAGTCCCTAAAAATTAGGAGACTCATCTAAAATATGACGTTTGTCCCTAAAAAGGAGAGTTACGTCTGGGTTACCAAAAGAAATAATGGACATAATCCATATTTGGTATTTATATTTTTGACATCGGTCCTTTTAAAAAAGAGACGTGTCGACTTTGATTTTTGTATTTTTTACAACATGCAAGAAAATTTACAAGCATTTATATATAAAAAATATCAAAAATACCAGTTGAAACCCAAAAAATTACCTGAGTGTCACTGTATAGGTAAAAGACTGAAATACCCTTGGATTTCTCGAAAAATTACGAAAATGCCACTGGCGGCGCGTGTGGCACACACGCGGTTACTGTGGGCGGCGGCGAGATTTTCCGGCGAGATTTCTGTCCAACCGACGGTCGATCCTGGTAGATCTGATGTCGAGGATTCTGATGGCGGTGGTTTCGACGGCCGTTGATGGCTGACGAGGGAGAATCGTCGGTTTGAAGCTTCGGTGGCCGACAAAAATCGCGGCCCTTTTCCGGCCAGATGAGGCGGATAAAACGCTGAAAACCACCGGGGTTTTTCTTTACAGCAGGGTAGAAACCTTTCTGTGGTGGTACGGAGGCTGGAGACGGCAGGAAAGTGGAGATCGGATGGGAGAGAGAGCGTCGCCGGCGAGAGGAGAGAGAGGCTTTGAGATGTGCTTTGGTGTAAACGCGCGCACGGTGCATCGGTGCAGCTGAAGGCTGTGAATCGTTGGATTGCCGTTGAACTGATCCTGCGGCTGCGATTGGCTGGATCTGCAAGTTGATCGGACGGTCCGGATGGGCTGAGGTGTGATCGGGTGTGTCGCGGTGTACCTAAAACTTGGTACACCGTGTGACGTGGCGCCACCGGATCTAAGGGAGAATTGTTTTAAGGGCTGAGATTTATTTGGGTTTTAATTGGATGTGGTAAGCCCTATTGTATCTTATTAAATCAATGATTCAGATCTAAACACTATTAAATCTAACGGTTAGGATATATTTGGTATTTTTCATATTATTTTGTAAAAAAATCAATATCCTACTCTCGTGAAGAAATAGTAAAAAAAACCTGGAATAGTAAAATCAATTCTCTCTTCTTTCCTTTTCTTTTTTTCTTTCTTCTTCTCCCTCCCTTCTCCCGGCGAACTGTCACTGGCTATTTATAGCCAATGACAGGGGACAAGAAGCATCTGCTTTAAATAAAAATTGTATTCATCCAACTGCTCCGCCTACAATAAATATAACTGCCCCGCCTAATATAACAATTCTGAATTATTAATTTTGTTTTATTATATATAATAATATATATATTTATATAGGTAAAATTAAAACTCAATTCAGTATTAGAAAAAGCCCAATTCAACCGCTAAAAAGGAATTTTAATTACCAAAAATTATGTTGAAACATAAAATAAAATAAAAAAACTCTCAAATGATATAAAACCAGTGGATCGGGTTTTGACCAAAAAAATAACAGTTTTGACCCAAAACGGCATGAAACTCATTTTTTATCCTGGTTGACATGGTTTGACCCGTATTGACCCGGTGAACTCGGTTTTGGTCAAAAATGACGGTTTTGACCCGAAACGGCTCGAAACTCATTTTTTTACCCTGGTCGACATGGTTTGACCCATATTGACCTGGTGAACTCGGTTTTGACCAAAAATGACGGTTTTGACCCGAAACGGCCCGAAACTCATTTTTTACCCTGGTCGACATGGTTTGACCCGTATTGACCCGGTGGACTCGGTTTTGATGGAAAGATGCGGTTGACTTGAGAAAAATATATTTTTGAATTTTTAAACTTTTTTCTTAATTTTTTTGGATTTTTATAAATAATAATAGAAATAAAATAACATTCGAGAAAATCTTGGTGGATCCAAAATTGGGTTACAACAAAAATAATTAAAAAAACCAATAATTTTCCTATAAAAACAATACAATCCTTGTAACAAGATATCTCAAAATCACTTTTAAAAAATAAAATTAATCAAATAAAACAACAAACAGATCCAGATCTACTTTTCTTATTATGTTTAGAGGGAGATACCATCTTCATTGAACTCTTCTATTTCATCATTTTCTAACAACTTTCTTTCTTCTTTTTCAAAATCAAGAATTGAAAATTTAACAAAATAAATTTTTGCAACCAAAATAAAAATTCTAAAAATCTCTGTAGATGTTTTACATTGAGATTCTCTCTCTTTTAAATTTTTTTCTAGTACAATTTGGTGTCTTTGCGTGTTGGTTGCTTGACCGCGTGTTTAAGAGGTTCACAACTAACTAAGAATAGCGTAGGAAGAAGACAATCTGACCGAAATTGATTTGAAACAAGATCAGACCCTAAACAAAAACAACACAAAGAAAAATTGACGTGGAAGGTAAATACAAAAATATATGAAATAAAAGGATATAACATGATTAATGGAGCAAAGCTCTGATACCAAAATGGTGTGAATCTCTTAAACACGTGGTCAAGCAACCCACACACAAAGACATCAATTCTCGGAAAGCCAAGTAAATCAGGTTTTGATAGGAGTGTGACACAAAGATAACTTGTATCCAGACACTAGTACTATTAGAAACGAAAACCCCCACCTAACGAATATTGATTTGCGAATGAGAACTATACGGATGACGCCACAAGGTCGGTTGTTCTTCGATAAGTTATTTTTCAGTTCTTTAGAGAACCAAGGAAGGGAGAGTATCTCACCAACACACACAAAAAAAAATTTGGCAAACAAGAAGTTTTATTAATTTGAATTATCTAACTTACATGTCTGGTTATGCCTTTATAATTTATACTGACTCTAGATTGAAACAAACTCTAATAGACCCCTTATATGGATTTATATGATGCCCACTTACAATTAAACCTAAATAATATAAATAAACCCTAAACTAAGAAGAAAATAATAATAACAATAATAAATCTGAATTTAATATCCTAAATATGATAGGATTAGATTTGTTGCCCTTTAAAAGTCTCATACAAGTTAGGAGAATCAAATTTGAAGTTGTCTCCTCTTTAATTTCCTTGTTTGCAAAGTATTCTTAGTTAACTTAGAAACTTATTTAATGATAGATTCCTAATATAATAAGGATAAAATAATTGTTTCCATACACCATAAGGATTCCACATTAATATGGAGGCCATATCACACATGAAAACTATATTGTTGCCCATTAAATATTCTTGCAAGACTAGAAAATTTCCAAAAACCAATTGCCACATCCTTGTAGAAAAAGAATCCTAGCCAAATAGGAAGTCCACAAGTCAAAAGGAAGCAAATAACAAAATTCATACAACCTATATTGACCAGTATTGTGATGCCTTCCCCAACTTCGATTGACCTGAAATTTTAACCCAAGGTAGGAAAACATGTCAGGAGACGCCATGTAAAACCTCAGCATGATCCAACAGTTGGATGGAGAATTATGACGGTTACCGTGAAACTAGACAGTTACGCATTTTACGTCAGAATCCGAATCTGATTGCTTTTTCGTTGCCCAGATCGTATCACTTTGTATTAATTTCAACTAAACTATGGTGGGGATCTACTTTTATTCCTCTATCGGTGGTTTCATACCAATAATATTTGAATAAAAAGACTTTATTAAGCTCACTATGGTATTTTAGTTAAATAACATCTTCTAACTTTCCTTAATAATTAGCTTCCAACTCATTAAAAGTTGATCCTTTAACACAAACTTCACTATTATAGATCTTTTTACCCTACCATATTCTTTAGTATGAAGGACATATTCGTTGATAAAATACTCGTTGTAGCACTTGACCTTTCTTTCAAGACTCAGACAAAGTAAATTCAAACTATCATTAGCATTCCCTCCAAATTGATAAACCTGATAAATAATTACAATCATTAACAATAAAAGAGAATTTTTTAATGAAATTATGTATTAATAGAAACATTCCGTTTGACGTGGAAAACTTTTCATCTTCTAATTGGAAAATTTGAGATTCAGTCATATGTGGATTTTAAGACAGTAGAAATTGGCAATGTAGCCTACGATGAATTTTTCAATCTATCAGTTGATGAGAGTATATGAGAAAAATTATTTAAAAATTACAACATATTAATATTATACTTACTAAATAAAATGTCTCAATTTATTGCAGTAAAATAGCACAAAAATATATACATTTCTAAATTCATTTTTTGTCTAGTACTTTCCCCTCACAATATTTTTTGGTAAAAGTCATCCAGAATGGGAAAATATTGATAAATTTACACTTGAAGGCAATTCCCCACATAATCATGACTTGGGTTGATTCTTATTATCAAATGAGGCTCAAAATAGTACGAGATAAATGTTGAGATCTATTTAACAATATAAATCTCGTATATCGAAGCCTTAACATGCTCCTTGTTTTTAACGTTTTTTATAGGTTGAACAAGTATCTATATGAGATTAAATGAATGTTTTAATTAAAAATAATAGATATTTAATTAAGATAATTATGTAATCCCTAACCTCTCAAATGGATGCATCCATGTATACCGGACAAGGCCTCTAATTTTTACCTCAAATAGTAGATTTATTGATAAATGCTCCATTAAGTCGAAGAAAGAGAAAGGGAATATCATCTCAATTTTTCAGATTTTCTGGATGATATTTGTTTCAAGTTTCTCTATGTGTTGGGTATGCAATTTTTTAGAGCATATATTTCTAAAAAAATGATTGATCTTTAAAAGTGCATATCATATCCCTTTTGACAATAAATCCTAGTATGCAAGTGGAATGAATGTTTGTATAAATACCTGGTAGTCATGATTTTTCATTCCATATAATTTGTCATCATTCATATTCACCAATCTAGGTATGTTTGAAGCATATCTATCAGGAAAACACAGACTCTTAAGACATTGGTAGACAAGTAACTGTGCATTTTTGTTTAAGGCAAAGCTAACTTTAGCTTTTGCGACCCGTGACCCATCATAAATCAACTCTATATTTTTACAGTGACATAACAAATATATATCTATTCTAGCAATCATGTTGTCCTTTGTCTTTCCTTTCACGTCCATCACCATGTTAAAAATATTTTCAAACATGTTTTTTTCGATATACATGACATCCAAATTATGGAGGAGGAGATTATTATTCCAATGAGGAAGCTCCAAAAAAAAAAACTTTGCTTAACCCGATTGAACATTCACCTGCATCACTCTAATTCATTCTCATTGTATCTATAAGCATACTCCCATAACGATTATTATTATTATTATCATCTACAACTCCATGCTCGTTGCTATAACTAGAAGTTTACCCAATCATCCTTTCTACTTTGGTCTTATATGTAAACTAATACAAGTGTTTTTTCATGAACATTTTTTTTGTAGAAAATACATCATAACAACATCTTAATCGAGAAATTTTTTAGTTTTAAACCTTGTACATGAACATCCAATATCATCTCCATCAATATTTTTTGGATTAAACAGTGTGTAATTAATAATATTCTCAATCTCATTACAATGATCTATCTTGTGTAACCATTTGGGTGAAACTTAATACATCAAAAAGAATCATCTATTACTTATATGAAACCTATATAGAATATTGATGACAATATGTATTAATTAATAATGTGAACTAAACAAATTATCGGTACTCAACTAATTAGCTATCTTTGGTTTAACTCAAACTTATTCAATCTATTTTAAAAGTACCTTTAAATCATTATCAATTTTCTTTAAGAAATTAAATTCCTCCAAATTTACCAAAACTTTCAATATAACAATAAAATTGACAAAATATAAAATGTATCTATTAAATAAACCATTATTTATTTCATTATAAAACATATTGGTTACAAAATCAAACATAATTTCATGAAATGACAAACAAATACAAATTTTTAGAATCTCAAAAAAACCTTAACATATACAAATTATCCATTCATACAATAAATTTCTATGGAAAAAAATTATAAAATAAATAAACACATAAAGAAACTATATATACTACATCAAAATGCCAAAAAAAATTAACATTTTAAAAATGGATTCCAACAACAAAAAAAAGGTAGTTTTTCTTATTTGATATGGCGAGTCTTAAAAAAACAATTGAATCAGAATTGATAGACTAAGTGTTGGAGTGGTTCGATTTATGATGATGAGAGCTTGATTTGGAATAAAATATGGGGTGTTGATGGATTCACCAACGAGTATCATTGTCAAACATATTTTCTTGATAATTTTGTTTGTAATAATGACATAGTTTTTTTTTTCATTCCTTCATTTTCAAATGTACATAATTCCCTCGGTATTCACCGACATAAATTTTTCATCAGTGAATACAGATAAAAATATTATGCTGTTAAATATCATTGTAATTTATTGATAGGTTTTTTTTCCATCAGTATAAGTATTTTCATTTGTATTTGATAATTTTATGATAGTGAATCAAAACTTGCAAAACTAAGGGTAATTAAACACAAAATCAAAGAATTAGAAGTAATCCGCCCCATTTTGTTTTATAGTGTATCTGATGACATTCTTTCTCCATTATTTCATCAATATGCACCATACGAAAGGGAGTTGATGAGGAGGAAACGTTGGAACCAAAGAAAATGAGAGCTTTTGAATGAATTGACTAACCTAACTATAAAATGATGCATGATTTTTTTGAAAAAGGTAAATATTTCTTTAATTATCTTTATTTTTTTCATTTTAAAAATTTATTTTTTCTTATTTTTATTTTACTATTAAATATTATCAGGCTTTTCTAGTTTTCTTATTAGAAGATAATATTTTGTTTTAATTTTATTTTTCTATTTAGTATTAATAGGGTTGCAATTGCTTTAAAATTGTAATGATTTTAAAGCCAGAGTAAGAAGAACGCTTTGCCTGATTTGTAATTTGCATTTGTAATGCAATCTGCAAGAATGTTCTACGTTGATGCCAACAAAAGCTTTTCAGGTCACGATTCCAGCTTTAAACACCACCGAATGAGAGGGAAAAAGAGGGGAAAAAAACTATGCGTTCTGAAAACTTGCAATCACATATTATGATTAAAAAGCTGCCATATTTCTAAAATGTTCAGCTGGTATTTTTACCAAAGCAGGAGGTCGAGACGAATTTCAATTTCTTTTGCCCAAGTTCATTGACTTCCATGCTTCTTCAACATAAATCATGCAGCTCACTTATGTATAATATTTTAGTATCAGTATTCAGTAGTGTCGAAGTAAATGATTGATACATTGAACTGAGCTTCAAGTCTTGATGCAGCGTCATACACTTCTTGGTGCCCAGAGGCCACAGCACAGCAACGATGACGATCACTTTACATATCAATTCAACAAATCTATCTCAAATCATCATTTTTACCAACATAACCCAAAATCACTTAAATAAAAAAATAAACTCATATCAATCATCAAACTTAATCATTAACCCATATCAATCAAACTTTAAACTCCATCTTCAAAAATGTAACAACTTCAGCAAACTTAAAATCAATAACCATGGAAACCCATCAAACAATATCTTTCTTTTCTCTCATATTCTCCGTCTTTCTCTCTCTCTTTTTTCTCCTTACAGGTTTCCTTCATTTATGGTTCTTTCTTTATTTCTTTTCTTCTTTTTTTGTTCGACTTCACATATTTATATATCAAAACATGGTAAAAGACCACATTACCCTTCAATCATTTAATCACTTTTATTATGCCAAAAAAAAGCATTTATGTTATTTTCTTTTATAAGTTCCCCACCTAAGGCTTCTATCAGTGGTGAATTCTAGAACCTCTTTGATAACAAATTTTTTTATATTTACCATTTTGCCATTAATAAATGCTTCCGGGTATTTTTCGTACAAATTGTTTGGTTCCCGGTACTTTTTCACACAATTGTTTTTTTGCTAATTTTATGTACATTGTCCCACAAATTTCTTGGGACAATTTCCTAATCCAAAATGCATCTATTTGATATTTATATAATTTATTTAATTATCAAACTTATTACCATTTCATGATAACATTATCGATCTTTAACTAGTGTTCGCACCATCACTCTTACCTTTGCTTTGTACTATCATTTCTTATTGTTTATTCTTTATTACCATACTAATTTTTTTGGAATCTTTTTTCTATTTTTTCTCTTAATCTTTTGTCCCTCGAAACATGTTATTAGTTTTGTCCACGTTATGAATTTTGAATAAAAAATTTATAATTCTCTTTTCAACTTCAACAATACCTTGAATTTATTCATTGGAGTCCTCAATCCATTTCACATCATATATTTTATTATTTCTTTAGTTTATCCATTTCTTTCCATCCCAAATTTTTATTATGCATGAAATTTTTTATACTTTCAGTCCTACATTTACGTGAAGATTTACATATTTTATACAGTTTAAACAGTTTGACTAAGGGTTTACATTTTCTAATGATTTCTTTAGAAATCTCTCTTCCTCTCCTCTTTCTTCATATGGCCGGCCAACAGTGGATATTTATAGATAACAATTTAATTAATTCCATCTATATCCTTCCTTTAGACCTTTCATATTTTTCAGGTAAATCTTTCCTATATTCTAACACCCATTTCTATTAACTTTAAACCAAGCCATATCGAATTTCCTTAAATTATATTTCATCATAATTCTTTCATATTTTATTTCTTTCATATGGTTTTTATTTGCATTTCTATGTTTTTTTATTTTTTGGCCATTTTTCATAATTCATTTTAAAAAAATTTATACATAAACATTTTATTCCAATTTTCCATATCTATCATCATCCCCATGATTTAAATATTCACTTTACTCAATTAGTATAAGTTTTCCCTCATTAATTTTATATAAAAAAAAATCCAAGGGTTTACGTAGCAACTTAGATTAATTTAAATAATATGTTCCTGAATTTCGATTAACCATGCATTTAGTATCTCCCTGTAAATTTTCAGCTCGATACAATATACAGTTTGAATATATAATATAAAGATCATCCCCTGAATAAAACAAATAAGTACCAAGCCAAAAAACATAACATCAACATCATAGCCCGAAAGAACTTTGTTAGCAAAGAAGGTCTTCCTAACATATAAGCTCTCATTTTCAGTCATCTTCCCTTTCTTAAATTTTAGTTGCTCGTCATATATTTGCTTAAGTGTCAAAGGTATAAGAGTTATAGATCTTCCATCCATCTCAAAGAAAAACCTATTTGTCATCAAATTTTCTACCTATTTTTGAAGCTCCTTTGTTTTCTTGGGATTACTTCAATAGGCTGGTCAGTTAGGAATCAATACGCTAAGTGCAAGATCAATATGATGTTTGATTTCTCTTATCGATGACAATTAACTAGGAATTTTATTAGGAAACACATCATCAAACTCTTGCAACAAAGAAACATAAACACTAGGAATAAAAGGGTAAAGTTTGTTAGTATTAAAATAAAGTTTCTTGTAAACAAGTAGGATTATCGGCTGGTTTGAATAACAGGTAGATTTAACATCACCTTTTCTAGTATAAAAATTGAGTTTTTTCTTTAGTTTTTCCACATAATTCACACTTTTCTCACTTACTTTCTTCACTTTTTCTGTCTTACCTCCATTCTTGTCCAAATTTGTGTTTATTTTGAAGGGGGGTGAATGGTTTTGGGTAGTGAGAGAAGTGTTTTGGTTTGTGGTTGATTTTAATTGTATTCTCTCACCCTATTCCTTACCTTGATTTTCTCTACCCATGTTCTCATGTTCTTTTTTTAAACTTTATTCTATCATCTTACACTTGTTTGGGTGTAAAAAAATATAAGAGTGATGGTTTTACCATCTCTTGCAATAGCATATCTATTTCTAACCCCATTATGTGTCACTTTTCTATCGAACTACCATGGTTTCCCCATGAAGATGTGACTTGCATACATTGAAAGCACATCACACATAACCTCGTCAACATACTTTCCAATCGAAAATAGAACCAAGACATGCTTAGTCACTTTCACCTCACCACAATCATTCAACCATTGCAATCTATAAGGTTTATGATACTTAATAGTACACAAGTTCAGTTTACTAACAAAGGTAGTAGTACTAGCTACATTAGCACAATTTCCACTATTTATAATAAAACTACACACCTTGTTTTGTACATGGCAACATGTTTGAAGATATCCATTTGCTTGTCAATATCATCTTCCTTGACCTGAACATCAAGTGTACGCTTTAGAACTAAGGCCTCACCTTTAATCTTTTCCCACTCTAGATATCCTCTAAATTATTATTTCCTTGGAAACCAAGTATTTTCATCTTAATTGACCCCAATTTCCCTCTAGCTAAATATTTCACCCTGGCCGAAACTAACATTCTTTCGGCTTCAATTATGCCCAAACCAATTTCTATTACCCATAAATGCAAAGTCATAGTCATAGTCATCATCATCTACATTTGTGTTTTCATCTATAAAATCAATAAAGTCAGTTTTAACATTCTGTATAGCCCTTCATATTGTGTTTCCTCTCCGATGAGCCCCCATTCTCAATCCATTTGTCCCACTGTTTTGTTGTCTCACTGAAGCCATCTCATCTTTTAGATTCTTCATCATCCTAGTTAGCATCTCAAATTGTTTGGCAAAAGCTTGCATTTGAAAGATGTTATCCCCTTTCAGTGTCGCAGACTCATTATTTTTAGACATTTTTTAATCTGTAAAAATTGATTAGTAGCAAGAAAAATACACCTCAAAACTCTCGTGTTTCATAAAATTCAAGGCTTTTCACTCAATTGTTTTCACTTTGCCTTTTACCTCTCATTTCACCTTTATGTAGTTCTTTCAAAACTGAAAATCAATGAACCAAAGTCAATGGATATTGTAATGCAATCTAAATATATATAAAGAGACTCAAAAATCAATAAAATACTAAAAGCAAACAAAACAAAATTATGATTATGATTTTATGAGTAGTAAAGCAAATTCGTGCGAAATATGGATGATACAAAGACTCAAAATACAACAAAAGAAAAAATTAATCAAAACACTTATTTGACACCTAAATAACCCATATATAATAGACATAAATTGAATAGTTAAAAAAAAATATTAACAAACATGTTTTTGTAACTTGACACAATTTTCACTGACACGATCAAAGAGTTGATATCTTATCCCAAGTGCAGGAGTGTTGAAGTAATAAATAACCCGGCAAGACCGGGGTCGAACCACAGGGAGGTGAATTGTATAAATTACAAATAAAAAGAAAGATTTTAAGATAATAATAACAAAAATGTAGTTCAAGAGAGTTTTGGGAAGTGATATTGATGTAAGGATTAAACAATAATAAAACAGATGTCAAGGTTAGAGGATCCACTAATGATATTTCAAATAAATATAATATAAACTCTTTTTATTACTCAATTGGAAACCACACACAAAGGAGGTTCCAATCGGATGATTTATCGTTATTAGCTCATTATAAATTATTAACATGATCATATTAATCATCTTACCTAAGTAACACCATACTTATAAATATCATCAGGCATTCATATTGCTAGCTTATGTTAACAACAAATCAAGTTCCTATCATGATAACGATGTCGGCCGAAAACTATGAAGGATCAAGTATTTGATGTACCGAGTGTTATACAACACAAATCTAGATTAACCATTTACCAAGCAAGGTATTAAGAATTAGTAAGATAAAAAGATAAAACATGCTAATAACAAACTTTCTTGGATATAAACATTAAAGTCCATGTTGAGTTTATATTATACATATTCTAACACCATTAGTAAAACCTTTTCACCTTGACATAATTAACTTAGCTAAACATAATGAAGAAGAAAAACATAAATAAACAAGATAAGAACATGATTATGATATAAGTTAACTAAGTATATGAAAGGAAATGAAAAAACATAAACAAGAGATTAATATAACATGAAAGAAAACTTGAACATTACAAAGATATAAAGAGAGAAAGCAAGAACATGATTTTGATCTGAAAAATAATATGACTAAATACATGGCAAATACCTCCTTTTATAGGCTAAGATTCAGAACTATTGATTGGTAGGCAACCATTGATTTGGTGGCTCGTTTTTGACATTGTTGGCAGATTTTTGATATTGTTGGCTAGCCAAAACATCATTGCTAACATCAAAATTTGAGCCCTTTGTTCCATGAAAGCTATGGAAAATTGTCTTAGATTTCCAACAAAAAAAACCAGAGCTTATTTGGACTTCTAGAACTCAAGATATGAGCTAAAAACCGAACAGTGTTTGAGTTGTAGGACAGGTTCCGACTTCTCCTTTATTGCTAAGATTTGAACTTGAAAATGGCAGAATTGAGTCTTGGAATCTCATGAAAGTTTTAGGTCTATGTCTTATCTTTCCATCCATATAAAGTGGACCTAAATCCGAGTTCTACAACTCCAGTTATGATCAAATAACCAAATGGTGTTCTAGTTTGGAATTGAACTAGCATCTCTTCTCTTAGCATATTTCTCTTTTTGTCTCTTCATTTTCAATAGTTAATCACATCAATCAATCCTTTGAATTGTGAGATATACCTGCATTCAAAACAAGCATTTACCATAAATTAAAGATATATTATATTATTAGACTTGTTATTATAAAACATGCTTTAGTTAGGGAATTTAACAATACTTTAGTGCAATATGATGATATAAAGTCTTAATAAGAATGCACTTTTAAGTGCTAATCATTGACCTATTATGTAATTTTAAGCATCAGAATTGAAACCAAGACCAAATGATATCAGAATAACCTTAAATTTATTATGTAGTACCCTTATACCTAATTAAAACATATCTAAGTTTATGGGTCATTCTCTCTTATGCCTAAGTATTGAGCAACCGTGTATGATAAGTTTGCGACATAATTTAACTCAAGATTTAAACCCCCAATCAAACGATATCAAAAGGAGCTCAAATTTAATATATAGTGAGATTTCACTCCCAATAACTAGCATATCAATTTTGAAGTGATTTAAAGATGGGTTGATTTGGTTTCTCTATTGTTTGTGTTTTTCACGACAGAATTGAAACGAGCTTGAATAAAATTTGTAATTCAAGCGCGAAAATCAAGGAGGGGAAAGAAAAGAAAGAAGAAAGAAAGGTTGTTGACGCCAAACCAAATTTTCATACGCCACAAGCATAGCTGAGGAATAGAGGGGCGGTTTCCTAAGTCAAAAACTTAGTCTAAAATGGTGAAATGTCCTCAATTATCATTAAGGCTTCTTTCTGGGTGAAATTGGAATTGATTTATATTATACTCTAACAATCTTTGTATTCTTCTAAGTCTTCTCCATAATTAGTGACAGATTATGCCACTTTGCATCAGTTTTTTGATTGATGAGAACCCATCTTGTTCCTTTCAAGAGAGACTACATATCGAGCGGGTGCAAGAAAGAATTAGCTATTTAAAAGTGGGACTTAAACTCAAGATATCCCCGTATTTTAATTCAAGTATTTTACGACTTCTACTATCTATTCTTCCTTTTTTAAAATTTTTTTGTTACTAATATTTCTAGGGATAGAACAAAAGATGACACAACACTGTTTTTCTACTAAGATGTTGAAAACAAAAAGAGAAAAAAAAGATTGAAAAACATAACTAAACTTATAGACCACAAAGAAATGAAATTTTCAAAAAGATATAACCTGATTTCAGAGTCTATCTCTGATACCAACTAATACAAATCTCATGATCATTGTGCTCACACAACACAAAACAAGATTGACAACGAATCCTAGAAAGTCAAAATAGATCTGAAAGAAATGTGACACAATGGAGACATATCACAAAGCACCAGTATTATTGGAATAAGAATTTCCACCCTACGAATACCAATTCACAAACGAGAAGTATAAGCAAGACGTCATAAAGTCAATTAATATTCGATAAGTCAATTTAATTTGTTAAAGAGTTAAAGAATACAAGAATCTCTCTCACACAAGCTGAATAAATTCAATGGCAATATTATTATCAAGTCTTAATATTTTGTCCTTGCAACGAGCATTTATACTCTTGAAAATAAAAATCCTAATAGATCTACTCTTGTTGACTAAATTGACCCACTTACAAAATTTACTCAAAATCTATACTAATAATCTTAAAAGTATGGACCCAAACAAGCCTTGGACTTTAGCTAATTTATCAAACCTAAAAGCATAAATTAAGAATGAAAAACTACGCTTCCTAAACTTAAAGAGAACCAAAAGAAATAAAAGACAACTGAAACTAAAGTATTTATATAGAGTCCCTAGCCACTACACATATCCTAGGAAAGAAAAGACTTCAATTCTTCAATGAATCCAAGCCACATTAGAAGCCGTTATAGCCCAAGCTCATGCACAAATTTAGGGTCTAAATAAGCCTCATTTAATCTTCTTTTGCTGTCCAAAATTAACTCATTACAGGTATAGACTGATTAAGCTTAAAATAGCCAAGAAAGAACACTTCGTCAACAAATATGCCAAAATAATAATAGGAACTTCAACTAATTTAAGTAATATGTTCCTGAATTCTAATTTACCTAAACTTTTACCACCATATATCTCTATATGTTTAGTATTTCTCTGTAAAATATTAGCTTTATATAATATATAGTTTGAGAGATATGTTTAAACTTTAACTAATTTAAGTAATATGTTCTTGAATTCTAATTTACCTAAAATTTTACTATCATATATCTCTATATTTCTAGTATTTCTCTGTAAAATATTAGTTTTATGTGATATATAATTTGAGAGATATGTTCAATCTAACTTGGTTCATATAATCTAACTTGGTTCTCATTAGAAGAGAAACACATCAAAGTGGGAATGATTCACTGGGAATGATTCACTATTAAACGATAAAAGTCCTGGCAACCCACTGTAAGAATCCACAATGACTATGCATGCACAATAATTTTGAGATAGAAGGGAGATAAATCACGTGCCAAAAAATTTCAACACGAGCATGAGTTCTTTATTAATATGTTGCGCAGTGATTTTGAGTGGGAAGGAGGCAAATCAAATGTCTAAAGACGTTTGAATGAAAGCAACAAAATCCAAATAAAAGGCTAGGGAATTCAATATTAAAATCCAATGGATTATCTCAGGCTGTAAACTAATTTCAATAGGAGTCTTAGTTTTTCTTGTTAATGGGCATAGTGATAATCCACCAACTTGTACATAGACAAAATGAAAACTAAAAAAAAAAAAAAAACATGGATTTTTGTAATTTCCTAGATTTATGAACATTGATGCAACCTCAGAAACCTGTTAAAACTGGATGTGTTTGTTAACACGGTATACTATGTTAACAAATGCATTTTAATTCATGTCTTTAATATTAATATACACCTCTTGATCATGATCATGTGTCAAATAATCTCAAACAAAATATATAACAATTCGACAAGCTAAAAATTAGATTTGATAGAATCCTCAACTAAAAGTAACCCTATACCTAAGAACTAAAGTTATTGAAAAAAGACTTGAACCTAAAGATAATCTTGTATATAAAAACTCCAAGTATGCGAATGACGTCATGAAATTAGTTAATCTTTGATAAGTCAATGAATAATTTTTATCATTGCAAAAAAAGGTTGTTTTTCCATAAATAAACAAAAAGAAAACTCACGTTTATTTTTCATCTTACTACTCAAATTGTAGCTAAAAAAACATAATATAATTTCCTCTAACTAACTTTAAATGACTCATTTTGGGTAGCAAAATAATGAGTTTAAACTAGTAATCAACTAAAATAAGTATAATAATAAAATAAACCTCTAAACAATTTCTAATGGGCCATAACAAACTCAAATTAAAAATAATTATTCAAGAATAAATATATAAATAAATAAGGGTAATAAAAACAATCTTTATGCTAAAATTCCTCTATGTTACTCGAATCTTCAATTTCCATATATTTTTGGCAAATTAATAACTTCAAATACATTATTCTCTCTTGTATGAATGAATTGTTGGAACTACCATATATGTTTGGAAAACTTGAAATGTATTGTTTCTAACCCAACTTTAATTGCAACACAATTTTATTTTTAACTCTAGATATATCCCAAACAGTATACGAATGTCTAGTCTGGTAGATTTGATAAAATTCATCTAATAACTTTAACTCTCTGAAATAATATGATCCTAAATTTTATTTGATCTGAAAATCTACCACAATATAATTTTATATATCTAATATCTCCATTCAAAATCTCAACTTGATCAGATATATAATTTAAAAGATATATATAATCTTGTAAAATTAGTCAGCTTATATTTTACTAATAAATTCAGAGCATATATTTTACGAACAAATTTAGATCTGGCTTAGTTATTAATGAATCTCCACTTTATGAGTTGGCCTTCTGCATTTCTAATGACAACTCCAGCAGCCATGCGGTAAAAAATAGCCACCACCTGTTTTTATCTCATGAAAATTTTGGGGAGTGGGTTTCCAGTGCTACTTGGACCACTGAATGCGCACTCCCACTATTCCGTTTCAGTTATTCCTCTAAACCAGTCGTAGATAAATCAAGGCATAAAGTAAGATCTGTGTGATAAACATCAAACGCCAGGGAGTTTCTAGCTTTCCATTACCCGGTCAATATATAGAATAACCATTGCATTGCACCTGCACCTGCACCACATTTAAATATGCATTTGCAAGGCCCGCAGCCTCATTCAAAGCGTCTTTTGAGATAAAATGAGCTTAAATATTCTAACATGGGACAAACGTTTCCAAACAAATGGAGGACATGAAGTCCACCCAAGTGCTCTTAAAGGGATTAGACATCCAGCACAAATGAAGCATGTCAAGCATTCAAAAAGAGATCTCGATGACAATAATTATATAAGTGGATGTTACTGCTAACAGACAACCTCCACACCCTAATAGGAAGCAAAATGAACCAAGTGAAGAAAATTTAACTTTCATAGCTTTGGCTAATTAGCTAATCCTGGCGGTGACTTGTCACCCAACTGACCAAGTTGCAGATCAACAATGGAGGGACAAAAAACAGGGAATAAACAGAAAGCAAGCTTGATACAAAAGGCCAGCGGCTTCTTTCCCCAGTGAAAGCATGCAAGTAATAAAAGAGCATGCACTGCTGAAAACATCGAGTTCGCCATATTCATGAGCATTTTCAAGATTAAAATCTAGGACATGGTCGAAGCATTGGTTCAACCTGACAGAAGAAATGTCATCACTAGTGAAGCATGCATGATACAGAAGGTCTAGCAAAAATATACAGCATTAGACTAATCAACCTATCATCTCAAATCAGGTCAAAATAATGAACCGGCAAAGCTGCAGGATCAAGTTCCCAGAAGCCTCTGAGACTGCCACCCCTCTCTTCTGTCAGTTGACAAGCAGGAATTTGATGGGAGAATCTAATCAGCTCAGTACAGAGAACCTCCTGTGTATGAGCCGACAGCCCTACTAATTTTGTCTTGAAAACTGAGTTGAAACCACTTACACGTTCTAAAAGTGAAACCTTAATCTGCAAATCATTTTGATCAAGGACTTCCACCACATCATATTCACAATTCTCCAAGTCAGAATGTTTAATTTCAGGGAACCAATTCTTGTACAGAGCCCAAACTTCACCTTTCCTTGGCAAAATGGAATATTCATTTCTCTTACCATCAAATTCTACGGCTAATCGATGTGAGAAGGAACTGGTAGAAGAATAGCAGTTTAGTTTTCCATTTTTTGCCTTAAATCTTCCACAACAAGTAGGCATTTTCTTATCTTGCCACTGAATCACAGTTTTCGGCAGCAAACAAGGAGTAAGCCACCTTAACCACAACTTAAAACCTTGGTCAGATTGAATTTTCATAATTTGACCATAGTACTTTGGCAAGCCATCCTCATCACTGTACAGTGACCAGATCTGACCAACCTGGAACTTTTCAATGGATTTCTCTGCCTCAAAGTTGAAAAATTCTGATTCTGGAATTTCAATAGCATCTACAGCACTGCAATCTTCCATGATACTGCCACAATTATCCTCAGATAGCAGACACGTCCCTTTTGTGTCAGGCTGATGCATCGAAGTACCTGATTCACATACCACTTCAGGTTTTGCTTTGTCTGAGGATCTCGAACATGATCCATCACAATGAGCATTGCCAACCTCCTCTCTGAGATCTTCAGGATTGGCAGTCTCTAAAATTGTTTTAGGCAAAGAAGCTGGATCAAGTTCAAAAGATCCCCTTGGCACACCTTCTCTTTCATTGCCTGTCAGTTTGAATGATGGAATCATGTGGGAGAACCGGAACAGTTCAGCTGGAGGAATCTCAAACACGTCCATTCCTTCCTTTCTAATCCGACAAAAAAGGCTCACAAAGCCCTTCACTTTACCCAAGAAGGCAACACGCGCACCAACACCCTCAGCATATTCAGACAAAATTTCAACAAACTCATATTCATAGTCCTGATGAGCATCTGCATTAGATATCCATTTGAGATCCCAATTTTTGAAGAGGGCCCAAGTCTCCCCCTTTCTAGGAAATATCTTGTATGTGTTTCTTTGGCCACTTTCTTCCAAATCAATCAGATGAGAAAACATTAGCCGCTTGTCAGTGTATTGAGATTTTCCACTTTTGAACTTACCACAAGCCACAGGCAAGCCCTCCTCAACCCATTCAGCTTCATTCTGATCATCTGGGCATGCCTCTAGCCAGGTTATCCGCAAATTGAACCCAGGAGAGACAACTTTCTTGATTTGAGCATAAAATCTAGGCATGGCATCCAAGGTGTCATATACAGCCCACACCTGCCCCACTGAAAAGCACTCTCCACCCCGGTCTTTGTCAAAATCATGGAAATCAGGATCGGGATAGTCATATGAATCCGGATCTGATGCGGATTGTGAGGTTGGATCTGATGACAAGCGAATAGGAGTCTCAGAGTTTTTCTGACAGAAAATTGCTTCTACCTTTTCTTTTCCCTTCACATTCTCGGTGTCCTTGATTTCTTTACTTTCTTCTGGTTTCAGGATGGTCTCGTCTTTCACATCAGCAGCTATACTAGATTGATCTTCTTTGTCAGACACATCCTCCCTCATTTCATTCGCATTCTCCTCTTCAGTTTCACAGAACGATCCACTCAACTTGGCCATCTTTGGATCTCTCACATAGTCTTCATCATCACTCAGATTTTCCTTATAAGAAACCTGCTGTTTTTGCCGTCCAGATCGCCTTGGGCGCTCTCCTTTATATTCAAAATTCACCTCAGCCTTAAAATCACCATCTTCCTCACTAGCCAAGTCTTCATCAGAATCAGTTTCAGTGTTGCAACTTTCACTGGACTCCTCTTCTTGCTTCTTCTTTCTTTTACCATTTAACTTTTCTGAACGGAACTCTGTTTTAGATGGCACAGTGTTCAGATTTTCTTGGCGTCCCAGCCCCACTTTGCTAGCAGTCTGATTTGGGACATTCTTCCTTTGCGGAAATGATGATTGATTCAAGTTACGTTCTGTCGGAAGCCCCTGTCCACTCCTTTCATATGCAAAAAAGGATCTGTTGCAACTCTGGCACACAAGAGGTTTGTTAATAATTTCTATGTAATACTGGTATCTTACAGTACAAAATGGACAGGCAGTCCAGAAAGTTGGCCGGCCATTAGAGGAATCACGTTGAGAGGCTGGCTGTTGTGATTGCCTGTAGTGAGGATTGAAGCCAGTAAAGTTTGAGCAGTGGGTTGCCTTCTGTGGTGGCCGGTATGGTGGTGCAGGTTTACTCATAGAAGCTTTGCGTTTAATATCATGCAAGGACCGTTTTCCCTTGTCCAAAAGCACTGTTTGGGCATCCTTAATTAACTTAAATGCAGATTCAGCACCAGGGAACTGATTTTTGTCAGGATGAAGTTGGAGGGCAAATTTCCTGTACTGTTTCTTAATAGTTGCTTCGTCAGCTGTCTCTTCAATCTGAAGGATGCCATACCAGTCCATGTCAGTCCCTAACAGTTTTTTATCGGCAGTGCAATGCACATCACAAACAGTTAGCATCTGAGAAATGTTTTCCAAATCCTTATAAAGTTGTTGGGCTTTGAGCAGAATTCTACGGGCTGTTGGAAAATCCTTCTTTACCATCAAACTCTCTGCAACGCCCTTCGCCCTGAAGGCCTCATCTTTGTTGCACTCCATCACTCAATTCAGATGACCAGGCTGAAAAGCAGAACTTCCACAAGCCCCGAGAAAAATCCACTTTCAACTCTCACATCCACACGGGCTCTGCAGATTTGTACAGGTGGAACATAAATAAAAACTAAGATTAACTTGGAAAACAAGAGAAGTACTGTCAGAGTAATTGACATTTACTGTAGGCTTCACTGGTATATGAATCGCAGACAACAATAGGGAATCGGCATCACATAAACACATTAAAAGAATTATTGAGCAATTTTCACAAATATTCACCCTGCAAATCTAAACCTGAAATAAAAAACACAAATCTGCTGCTGAAAACCAAAAGACCAATCCTCTCCGATTTCAACCATTTCCAAGTCCAGAGTAACAAACTTTGCATCCATAAGCACAAGTTTCAAAGAAAAAAAATCGAATAGTTTCTAGCAAGCAAACATCAGTGGTTGACATAAAAAACCATGACATGAAAAGGCAATCCAACAAACCAACATTCAGTAATTGAAATACTCTGTTTCTAACCAACCATGCCACCATTGTAATGGTCAAAACATAAACCACCCATAAAACTAGGCATGCCCCATAACGCCATAGCCCTAAAGCAAGAAACTTTGGAACTCAAAAACCTCATAAATTAAACCCTAACTGTGTCCAAATTGGGCAAGAAACAAGTAAAGCAAGAAACTTTGGAGCTCAAAACCCAATAAATTAAACCAAGCACGTGCAAATGCAGCAGAACCAGAAATAATGCAGCCTTAAAATCCCTGGAAAAAGGATAATTAATGTATGTTGTCAATTCAAAAAATACAAGAGAAGAAAGGAATTTACTGGTTTGTTTCACAAGAAAGGAAACCATAAGGCAATCTGTGAGTGCAACAGAGCTAAGCATTAGGGCCGAACAGATCTTGGGAAGAAGAAGAGTTAGTTTATTTGGAATGATAATTGTTGCCAGTTTGACCTAATTTCTCGATTGGCACTATCTTTGCCAGTTTGAGATGGAAATTATTAGTGGAAAATTTAGAAGTTGAAGGGCTTTTTTGTGATTTCACTTTACATTTTGTTTTTGCTATTTTGCCATTGAGATTTTAATCATTTGCAAATTAGGTTTCCATAGTGAAAAAACTTTTTGTAATCATATCCATAGTTGCAAATCGGTTCCTAGGATTTATTAGGGCTTGGGTTATTGAATTCGTTCATCAGTCATTTGAATATTTTTTCTCTTTTTTAATAGTGAAAAGGAATTTTAGTTTTTGTGTTTATCCAATGAATCAAATCAATTCAGTTTTAATTGGATAAATTATATGAATAATATTAAACATACCAAATGAGACTGATAAATGTTGCATTTCTGCAGCATCACAGTAATTATTTTTTCAAGTTGGGATTTTTCTAATAATAAAAAAAATAAAAAATTCATGTTTTTTATTTTTTAAAAAAAAATGGAGTTGTCACTTAGTATTTTAATTATTAGAAATCTTAACTGATCTTATAGTATGAATAAGAGGACAAATTATGTATAGAAAGAACATATCCTCCAGTACATCTTACCTAAGATAAGTTGTATTATTTGTTTGTCTGATATATACTAAGGTATTGTTGTTGTTTCTAACCATTAATTTATCTAAGGTTTAAGATAAGTTTTCATTGGTAAAGAGATCTTTATTTTATTAGGTTAAAACCTGATCATTTTAGAATCAAAACATATTTTTTGTATTTTCTTCTTTTAATATCGGGAATACATCTTATGTATAAGTTCGTAATTTTTTATATTAGGATAAACAAAATAAATTATTTGGTATTTTTAAAATATAGACCAAGATCTCATGGATTTCTTAAATGGGCTATTAAATCCAAAAATACATGCAAAAATACTATTTTCCATGAATTTTTATATTTAAAGATGCTAAATCATGCCTTTCATTTTTTTTGTTTATTTTTAATATTTATGATTTTTTTTATTTTTGAGAAACTTGACGACCATATGCAATTTAAAATAAAAATTGTTTTTTTTTAAGAAAGATTTTTTGTTATTGTTTTTGTGGAAGGAAACCAATTCGTTTAATACCGAAAAAGTGTATCGCGTGTAGGTTATAATTTCAATATGTGAGGGTAGAAAAAAGTAGGAAATTCAAAATTAATTGTAAGATGATTTTTCAAAAATTAAAAATTTGGATGAAAACCATGTTTGGCAAGACACAAATAAAAAGTTTTTATCAAGACTATTTTAACCAATATATATATCAATTCAAAGCAAATTATCAACTCAAAATTGATCAACGCCAAAACATTCACACAAATCTTATTAATTTCACGAATTTCATTCAAATTTCATGTTAATTCAAATAAATTAACACATACTCAAACATAAATCATGAACCAACATTTAACATCCAAAAAGCAATCATAACCCAAAAAATAAACTTGCAATTTAACATAAATTATCGAACCAAAAACAAAAATGAATTCAAATCAAATAATGTTCAAACAATCCAAATTTTATACACAACAATGAGGTTTTGTCCCAAAATTGAAAACATTTTATCAATTTGTCCAAAAATTGATTTAAGATTATAAATCAATCTTCCATAAGTGACTGGACGAGTTTTGGGTGATCTAGGGAGCCAATGGAGTGCACTGGCAGTGTGGAAACAGTAGTGGAATGTGGTCTCCACGCACCTCCATCACTGGCGATGTGTGAGCCCACATGCCATCGCCGGTGAAGAGAAAATGGGTAAATCTAGCTCGATTTCTTCTTTTACTTCTTCCTATGCTGGTAGTATCACGAACAGAGACCTGAAAAAAAAAACACAAACTGATGTGAATCTCTTGATCACGTGGTCAAGCAATCCCCAATGAAGTAGTTAATAACTCGGAAAACCGAAAGTCAAGTTTGTCAAAACCTTGACCTAGAGGTAACCTTGTACCTAGGAACAAAAGGTATTGGTAAAAGACATCCAAAAATAACCTTGTATATAAGAATCCTAAGTATTTGAATGATATCATGAAGTCAATTAATCTTTGATAAGTCATGTACGATCTTTGTTCTTGCAAAGAAAGATTATTTTTCCATAAATAAACAAAAGAAAAACTCATGTTTATTTTCCAACTTACTGCTGAAATTTATAGCTAAAAATATAATATAGTCTCCTCTAACTAACCCTAATCGACCCCTTTTAGGTTGCAAGTTAATGGGCCTAAACTATTAATTAATGAACATAAGTCCAATAATAAAATAAACCCTTAAACAATATCTAATGGGCTAGAACGAACCTAAATAAAAAAAAATTATTCAACATTAAATAAATAAATAAAATAAAATAATAAAATACCAAATTCTTTATGTTGAAACTCCTCCATCTAGATCGAACTCTAATTTTTGCACATTATTGGTAGGTTTTCAATCCTAACTTCTAACACATTGTTCTCTCACATCTGGATGATTTAATGGCCTACAATATATAGTTGGAAAGCTTGATATGTCTAGTTTCCATCCCAACTTGAATCGCAGCAAAATCCTACCTACAGATCCAGATATGTCCTAAATTCGACCCTCTAAAATAATATGTTTCCAAACTCCATTTAACCTAAAAATTTAAGGTCAAAAACTTAATACCAAGCTGAAGAATGGCATCATTATGAAATCCAAGAAGAACCTTGTTAGCAAAAAAGATCCCCTTGATATACAAGCTCTCTTTTTCAACCATCTTCTACTTCTTCAATTTTTGTTGCTCCTCGTATATTTACTTAGGTATTAAAAATACAAGAGTTATAGGTCTTCCATTCATCTCAAAAAAATACCTATGTGTCACTCCATCATGCATAACTCTCCTATCATACTATCATGGTCTATCAAGCAACAAGTGACTAGCTTGCATAGGCATAACATCACATAACACCTCATCACAATATTTACTAATAGAAAAAACAACCAAAACCTGCTTATTTACTTTTATTTCACCACTATCATTCAACCACTATAATTTATAAGGTATGTAATGTTAGGTAGTATGCAAATTTAACTTTCTTACTAATTCAGTACTAGCTACATTAGTGCAACTATTACCATCTATAATTAAGCTACATATCTTATTATGAACATGGCATATCATGTGGAATATGTTCTCCCACTAACCTTCCAAATCATCCATGACATGCATATCCAATGCTCTCCTTACCACAAGCGCATCTCCCTCAATTGGATACTCAACAAAAACATCTTTAGCATCCTTCAATGATGACATCTTGTCTTCTCCATCCTCCCCATCGGTCTCAACCTCATTATTAGTTTTCATAAACATGACTCTTTTATTTGGACACTATGAAGCAACATGACTAAAAATCAGACAATAAAATAATTTAATGTCATGATTACGAGAAGTATGAGTAACATTGTTACCTTTAACAACGGTTGAGGTGTCTCTCTTCTCTCTAGGGTATTCGGCCTTGCCCTCTTTATTCTATAATGATTGAACATCCCCAATGTTAGCCTTCCAATTAGGTTTCTAAGGTTTCGAAGGGCCTAATTGTTGGCTTTATTGAATGGTACCTTTCTGTTTAAGTTGTTTCTTCATCTTCACAACCATATGCACCATCTCCTCCAACTTCACATAATGATGCAACTCCACAATATGAGTTATATCATGATTAAGGTCATTCATGAATCTAGCTATAGTAGCCTCCCTATCCTCCTCAAAACTATCTCAAATCATAAAAAGTTCTATCTCCTTGAAATACTAATTAACACCGTTTGTACTTTGACTTAAACTCTGCAACCTTCGATACAATTCTCTATTATAATGGTTAAGCACAAATCTCCTTCTTATAAGGGATTTCATCTCATCCCAAGTATCAACTTGCCTCTTATAATTTCTTATACGATTTGTCACTAATTGATCCACCACACAATGGCATAGTTAGTAAAAGCAATTATAGCAAGCTTGACTTTCATAGGCTCTAGATAATTGTGACATTCAAAAATCCACTCCACCTTCTTCTCCCATTCTAAATAAACTTTTGAATCATTCTTCCCCTAAAAAATCGGTATTATTAGCTTAATTATACTCAAATCTCCACCTAACTCGGCATTATGGTCCTGGTACATATAATTACCCTTATAGCAAAAATTATCATCATATATTTCCCCTACAAACTAACAATTCCGCTACTGTCCAAAACTTTCCCCATGTCTCATAGATACATCTTCAAAATCAACATCACTCATATTCATATTATTAGCCGCAAACTCATCACATTAATGTTAACTCGCCTGACAACCCTCCTAACATTAAATTCTCTTCGCTCAAGCCTAATTTGAATCCTACCATAATCATTAACATGTTGCCTCTCTAACCTATCCAATCTATCTCCAAATTAGTAGTCATTTGATCCATCTGTTGATTCATAATGTGTAACTAGGTTACAATTTCATTGTCTCCTCTTTGTGGGGTTATATTGTTGCTTGCCTTTAGCATTTTTTAATCTAAAAATTGGTTAGTTGATAAGAAATATACATTCCTTGCTAGTTGACAAGAAATATACATTCCTTGCCGACTCCCTCATATGTTTACACTCCTCTTATGTTTCACTTAAATATAGGTTTTGCACTCAAATATGCTCGTTGTGCCTTTTTCCTCTCGTCTCACATTTTTTCGCCTCTTCCGGAAGTGAAATCAACATCAAATATAAAATTCATAGTAATGTATCCAAATTTATATATATATATATATATATATATATATATATATGACTCAAGAGGCAAGAAAAATATGAAGATAAGAAAAGACAAAATTACGATTATAATTTCATGAGTAACATGCGAATTTGTACGAAAATGGATGTTTTTGAAGACATGAAAGAAAAAATATGCAAAGTTTATATAAAAACATTAGATCATGTCTAAATATATCAATTATGATGTTATTATACTTTCATAATTGAAAAACAATAGTAGCAAAAAACTTTTGAATTACTACCGTGAATTCAACCCGTTATGACAAGTATCAATCCTGAATTTAGTTCCTATAGCTAAAGAAGTCAAAATGATCTTAAATTTTATATAGGGTTCTATTAGAACCTTAAAACATAGTATATAAAAGCTGAGAATTTTTTGAATTTATTTGACTTGAGATTCCCTTCTGATACGAATCTGACCTATTACAACAATTTTATATGGGGTTCAATTAGGACTTCTTGAACTAGTATGTAAAATTTAAGAATTTTATGAATAGGTTTGTTCCAAATTACCCCTTGTTTTGTGTTTTGTGACAGATTTGACAAAAATGACTTTTGGACTCTCTTTTTTTACTCTTATGCTAATAATATATTCTAAGATGGCAACAAAGTAAAATAAAACTATTTTTTTAAGGAACCCTAGACTTAAACTACTAAACTCTAGACACGAAATAATCAAAAATTAAATCAAAGACAATCAAACCTAAAGAAGTCAAAACTAACAAGAAGCAATTAAAGGATATAACCTGATTTTTGGAGCCTAACTCTGATACCTACTAATATAAACATCTTGATCATGTGGTCAAGCAACCTCTAATAAAGTAAATAACCAGAATATTTAATTTTTGCATATTATTGGCAGACTTTTAGTCCTAACTTCAAACACGTCGTTCTCTTTCGTCTAGAAATATTACTAGGACTACCATATATGGTTGGAAAGCTTGAGATGTCTAGTTTTCATCTTAACTTGAATCGCATCAAAATCCCATCAACAAATCTACATATGTCTCAAATAGTACAATAAGGTCTAGTTTAATAGATTTGACAATATTTGTCTATTAACTTTGACCCTCTTAAATAATATGTTCATTAACTCCATATGACTTGAACATTTACCAAACTGTATTTCCATGTGTCTAGTATCTTCTTGTAAAATTTCAGCTTGTTTCAATATATGATTTGAGAGATATATCCAATCTTAGAAAACTGATAAGTAGACATCTTAAGGTCAAATTCAGACCCCACTTGGTTCATATCACACAACAAGATTTGGTTCTTTGTATTTTATTTTATACAAATCTATTTCTTCTTGTTGAATCTTCTCTTCTTCTTTGGCTAGCGGTGAGGCAAACAAAGGCTTGTGGAAAGAGATTTGAACCTAAATAGCTTTAGTCTCTCTCTCCCTTTCTTTGTTCAATTCCATCATTCATACTATTAGCATTTGTTGTTCTAGCTAGATAATAGCTCAAAATCATGTGGCTATCATGGAACGATACTAAGCTGTTATTGAGGCTATTATGATGGAAACTATGGTTGGTGGTGTTACTAGAACATGATAGAGATGGAAAGAGAGGGAGATCGTTTTTCTTGGCATTAATGAAGGGATGTTGGTTGCGTAGGTGGTGGTGACAGTGATGGGTTAAGGGTTTTGGTATTGGTATAGATTGTGGAATCTGGTTTGTTATTGGTTTGAGAGTTGAAGGCTGATTTAAAGAGGGTTAGCTATTAAGGGGTGTGTTTGGTCTTCTTTTGAAAAAATTAATCTAATGGTCATGAGTTGCTGGTAAATGAAGAGGCATGGAAAGGCTGCTTGTCAATGAAAGATAAAAAGGCATGGAGAGAAAGTTGGCGTTGATGGTGGCAAGTGATGAATCAGTCGGTTATGGAAGAATGTTGATTGGTGCTACTGAAGAAGATAAAAGCAACTGGGTTTGGTCCTTTTACAGTGAAAAAAAATAAAGGAGGACTGCTTAATGTTGAGCTTACAGTGGTGTATGTTGGTTTTAGTTTTGGAGGGGTTAATGGTTGTTAACAGTAGAGGAGATTATAGAAGTTAGTGGGAGATTTGGTTGACCAAGAGAGTCTGTAAGCTTGGCTTGTTAAAGATGAAGAAGAAACTAAATGGAAAATGTGTGGCTTGGGCTTTGGGTGGAAGAGAGAGGGATTGTGAGGTGTGATGTTAATGATCACGATTGGAATCAAATGAGAAGGGGAGCTTGGTCTATGGTTTTGCTTTCTCTCTATAAATAGTTAGCGGCTGGGAGAAGGAAATGAAGTGTTTGGATCAGAAAATGATGATGGGATATTTGGTATGGCTGTTTTAGGTAAGAAGATGGTGAGAGGAGGCTTTGTAGGGGAGAGAGGTTCCTTTCTCTTTTTTGTTTTTTTAGGTATTTCACTTCGGTATTTGTACTTAATTAGTGGGTTTGGGAAAATGGATATTGAAAGGAAAATTCAAGTTTTGGTTTTTATATGTCTTGGAAAAGTGTTTTAGTGTGTGGGTCTTTTTCTCTAACTGATTTTCTCCTAAAATTCACTCTGTGTGGTACAACCACCTATATATAAGCAAAATAAACTTATCTTTTTCCACTTAATTGTTTGGTCCTTAAGCAACTAAAAAAAACTTTGGTCTCTCATTTATTTATTTTTTTGCACTTTTGGTCCCTTTGTCCAAATGTTTTTGTTTTTCATTTATTTTTTTTGCATTTTGATATCTTTGAAAAAAAAAAAGCAACATTAACGTGGACTCAATAAAATTAATCAATTATTTTGAAATGAGCGTGTTAAAAATGGTATGCGTCGAAAATAAATTTTTAAATTTTTAATTCTTTTGAAAAGACACTGAAAATGCCAAAAACAATGCAAATACATCAAAAATATATTATTTTTTGGGTTTTTTTTATTATTGTTTTTCTATTTTGTGAGATTTTTTGGACAATTCAAAATAAAGAAAGAAAAATAGGGGTAAAAAATCGGGTTATGACACTTTCCCTCCTCTTTACAATACTTATGGTATAAAGTCTTGTATGGGATTTTAGAAAGTAAGGTTGTAAACAAAAAAAAAAGGTGTGAAAGTTTTCCCAAGTTAAGAGAAAAATCAAGAGATGGTTATCCTTATATTTGTTTCAAAACTCATGTTTTTTTAAAAAAAAAATCAAAGGTTTTCATTTTGTTAAGAAATTCTTTGAAAGAGAGATCAACTCGAAGAAAAATTATAATATTAACCTTTTATGGAGTGATCATCTCAAAGATCTACTTATTTTAGAGAGTGATGACTTGAAGATAGAATGGTCTGTGTTCGGGTGACATGCTCGTGGTGTGAAAAATATATAGGATTTCTCATAAATGGTCTATGTTCAGGCAACCTTCTTGTATTCTATAATCGGGTAATGACATGATTAAATGATTGATATCTTCTCCTGAGTGCAAAAGTGTCAAAGTAATGAATTAACTCGGCAAGACTGGGGTCAATCCATAGGGAAGCTAATTATACAAAACCACAAATAATAAAAGAAACAGAGTTGAAGATAACTTTGAGATGTGATAGTAATGTAAAGATTAAATAAAGATAAAACAATTTTCAAGGTTTGAGGATCCAATAATGGTATTTCAAATAAGTATAGTTCAAACTCTTTTTATTATTTAACTAGAAAACATACACAAAAGATATTACAATCAGATGATTTATCATTAATGGCTCATTTTAAGTTATTAACATGATCATATTAATTATCTTATTTGAGTAATGTCAATACCTGTAAATGTTGTCAAGGATTCATGGTGCTAACTTATGTCAATCAAAAATCAATATTCTTTTATTACACAGGTGTCGATTATCCATACAGTAGGTTATGAAAGAATCAAGTATTTATTATGTCAAGGGCTATACAACACGAATCTAGGCTCACCACTTAACAAGTACAGTATTAAGATTGAGTAAGATAACAATTATAAAACATATTAATAGCAAACTTTCTTAAATATAAACATTAAAGTTCATGTTGAGTTTGTACTATAGTTATTCTTACACTATTAGTGTGACCTTTTTACATTGGCAAAATTAAACTTAACTAAACACATAAAAGAAGAAAAACATGAATAAACAAGATAAGAACATAATTATGATATAGATTAACTAAGTATAGTAAAGGAAATGATAAGCATAAATAAGAGATTAATGAGAATATATCATGAAATAAAACTTGAACATTACAAATATAAAAAGAAATAAAATAAAAGCATGATCTTAATCTGAAAATCAAGATGTCTAAATGCATGGCAAATGTCTCAAGTCAAAAGATAATAAATAATGAAATTCATATTGCATCTATTAACTTGTATCGCAAGACATTTCCAAACTTTAATTGACCTGAAATTATAACCCAATATAGACAATATGTTTGGAAACTCCCAGTAAAATTTTAGCCTAAACTAACGATCAAAGTGAGAGTTATGCTCAAAGCGTAAAATTGAACAATAGGCACAATTATGCTATAATCTAATTTTTTTTTATTCAACCTTTTCTTAGATCATATCAATACCTAAAGAATTTCGTTCATAAACAAACTTGCCTCATTTGTTTCATAAACTGCACTACCAAAAAATTAGCAAATACAAATGGAAACACCAACAGAAAAATTATCTCGGTATATTGTAATGACCTTTACCAGCAGAATTTTTCATCTATATATCCATTGGTAAACACCGATAAAAACTTTTTGATGGTATATACCGAGGAAATCATGAAGGTTATTACAGCGAGATTCAAAAAGACAAGTTATATGGTGACGTGACATTTTTACTAACAAAATGATTGTCGGAGTTGCTGATGGAATAATTGCGTTGGTAAAGCTGTCAATGATATTTAATTTATGACCTTGCGATCGACCCCCCTCTTCCCCTCTCTCATTTCTCCTTCTTCCTAATGCATTTTTTTCTACAACAAACAGCCCCCCCTCCCTTTTAATTTTAACACAATTCAACCTTCCACAACAAATACAGCCATCATAATACTCAGTTTGTCATCATCTGTATTCTTATTCAAATTTTATTGAGGATTCTCTACTTTAAGTAAGAAAATTTACCCATTTTGTATTTGGACTCAATTTTAAAACGTTGATTTTTTGCATATATTTTGTAGTGTATATGTATTTTATTTGGGTGTTTACTTGTTTTATATTTTTTTCTCATACAAATTTGTTGTATGGATTTATGATTTGAATATGTTAGGGTTTATTTTAGATTTTGTAAAATTATATTTGTTTGTAAATTGATGAAACTTATGTTGAATTTCTGACTTGGGTGTTTTGTGATAAAATAAATAATGACTTATTTAACAGGTTCACTTTATATTTTGTCAATTTTATTACCAAGTTGAAATTTTTGCTAATTATGTAGAAATTTGAATTTATATAGATAATTAATAATGAATTAAGAGTACTATTGAAATAGATTGAATAAGTTTGAGTTAAATCAATATTTTTTTCAAATTATTTAGTTAATGTATTTAATTAATACATGTTGTCATCATTATTTCATATAGGTTTGATATAAGTAATGGATGATCGTTTATGGATGTATAGAGATTCATCTCAATAGTTGTGGATGATAGATTATTGTAATGGGGTTCAAGGTTTTATTAATTAAAAACTATCTAATCTAAGAAATATTAGTAGAGCGGTATTAGATGTTCATGTAAGAGGTGTAAAAATAAAAAGTTTCTCGATCCAGATATTGTAACGATGCATCTTCTATAAAAAAAGTTCAAGGAGAAATACTTGTGTTGTTATGACACAAAGAACCATATTTTCCTCACGATACCATA
This sequence comes from Populus nigra, assembly GCF_951802175.1. Taxonomy (NCBI): domain Eukaryota; kingdom Viridiplantae; phylum Streptophyta; class Magnoliopsida; order Malpighiales; family Salicaceae; genus Populus; species Populus nigra. The sequence goes on along the minus strand of NC_084857.1, from coordinate 19,706,638 downwards.
GTAGATAGAAAGGTTGGGTCTACTTCTAGTTCTAACAATGTGCATGGAGTTGTCAATGAAAATAGTAATCCTTATAGGAATATGATTATGGATGCGATGAGAATGAATCAGAATCATTTCGGCTAATGTTCAATCATAGATGAAGAACTTAATACAGACACGACTAGGTTATTTGATCTTTTAAAATATTTTAACGAACTAATATGGGATGGTGGCATAAATCACAATAAATTATTGGTCATTGCACAAGTTTAACATTAAGTCGGATCATAGGTTGAGTAAGGTCGTTTATGATAAAATTGTTGAATGTGCAAGAAGTATTTTACTTGAAGGGAATAGGTTGAAAGAGAACTTCTATACTACTAAGTCCATGATAAAACTTCTTGGTCTAGAATACTAGAAAATTAACATGTGTCCAAACTTCTGCATGTTGTACTACCTTGAAATTAAGAGTTGATCGAGTGCAGAACATGTGGCATTCTTGTTATAAACTCATAACTGGTGTCGCACGTCACCCGCGCGACGATTCGGCGGTGATTTTTTGTTATTGTTTGCTAGATTGGTTCTTTGGTAGTCACCACCTAGTATTTCATCGAGGGTTACTAGGAAACCCGAATTTATTAGTCGTTATCAGAGATTCGAGGGTAAGAGACTGGTTGTGGCTAGGGAAGGTATTAACACCCCTAGCGCATCCTACCTGAGGTAAGCTGCTTTGCGATTTGATGTGATTTGAAAATTTAAAATATTCATTAAATTCTAAGGTTTTAATAAATCAGTTATTAAATCCTCGAATATATGTAGAAACATGTTCTTACACTTTCATGGAAAATATAACATGATTTTATTTGTCCTTGAGATATTTAACCATATTCAAATTAAACTCTTAATTCTTTTTGTCTTTTTGATTTTTACAATTCAATAACATAAATAAAAATACAAACACACACACACATCTCTTTTTATTATGATTTTCTCATACACCATCTTTTACATGTAAAAAAAATGACAAGAATTCAAAAAATCAAATACAATTTAAAAATTACAAAATAAACCCCCAAAAATCTATAAGAATTGCAGGGAAGGCCCTCTGCAACTACAGGAACAATGGCTGGAAGATTTCTGGGCATTTGGGCAGCGCCGGCGCGTCTCCTCCACGTGCCACCGCCATTACGGCGCATGGATTCACGTGCCGCCGTGAAAATAGGGGTCTGTAACAGCCTCCTCCCCTCTTCCTTTCTACACCGACAGTGACCTGCAAACAAGGAAAAAAACGCAGGCAGTTGATTTTAATCCATTTCTGTCCAAATCATTTCTTGGATTTTTTTTCTTTTCTTCTCCTCTGTTTTGGATCTGCTTCTCTACAGATCTGTTCTTTTCTTCTTTTTTCACCTTCTCTGTTTTAGGTGGCCGACGGTATATCCAAGGGGCGGTCGGCGGCTGAGCTTCTGTCATGTCTGTGCAGTTGCCATTGCCCAGTTCGGGTCTTGGTGAGGACGAGGGCCTGCGGGCTGCTAGGCGTCGTTCTCGGTGGCTGTCGGTTGGATGTTATTCGGTCGCCGCTAGGGCTTGTGGGCAATGGTGGAGCTAGCTAGAGGCAACGGTTGGCTTCTGTGGAGGCCAATCTGTGGGTAGAAGGCAGGCTTGTGTGCAGAGGGAAGGTCTTGGCCGAGCGTCCGTGGTGAGCAGTTGGCGGATTCTGCCCTTCTTGGGCTGCTGGCGGTGGCCTTGCTGCTGTCGTTCGTTGGGGATCTTGCGGTTGTCGTCTTGGCCGCGAAGGGGAGCGACGGCCAGTGGAGGGGTGTGGCCGGCTGGTTTTGGGTCACAAAGCAGGGACCAGCGGCCGGGAGAGGGAAGCCAATGGGTCGGCTGTTGCACGGTGGCGGAGGGAGGGGAAAACAAGGGTCACGGCTATTTTTGGGGTTCACTGGAAGGGATAAGATGGGGGGAAGACAGAGAGGGAGTTGCTGCGTTTGGAGAAAAAGCAGTTGGTGGTGGTCGGCCTCTGTCTAGGAAATGGAAACCAGATGGGGCTCTGGTTTCTCAAAGGGTGGGGCGGCCGAGCGATGGAATCAGTTTAGGGTTCCCTCTTTTCTTTTTTTCTCTCAATTTTCCTCCGCCCCCATGCCTATAAAAATTTTCTCCCCGAGTAAAATTTTCTCCGCCCCCCCCCTCCCTTTTTCTTTTTACTGTAGCATGGTATTTATAGGAAAAGTTTTGCTAGGTTTTCAAACTAGTCCCTTAACTTTTCCTTTCCTTTTCTTTTCCTCTTTTTTTTGTAAATTTTGATTTTTTTTTGTATTTTCGAAAGCGAGCAATATCAACGTCAACTCAACAAGAAAAATCAGTGATCATAAAATTTACGCGTTAAAAGTTGAACGCATTCCAAATACCTTTGAAAATTTAAATTTTTTTGGAATGACGTTGAAAATGCTAAAAACGATGCAAATATATCAAAATACATTTTTTGGGGTTTTCATTGTTTTTTTGCTATTTTTGGTTTTTTCTGAAAATTTATCAAAAACATGGGTCAAAAATTAGGTAGCAACAACTGGCAGGGGAAGATCTCTTGTCGCACATAGAAAACTTAGATACTTTCCAAACTTACTTAAACTGCAGAGGTTATTTATGTCACCAAAGACTGTTGAGCACATGACATGACACTAATCACATGATGTGGTGGATAGAGTGATGGAGCACCCTTTCGATGGTGAAGCCTAGAAATATTTTAACAGTGTGTATCTTCAGTTTTCAATGGAGATAAAAAAAAACGTGTGTTTTAGGTCATGTACAAACAAATTTAATCCAATCAGGTCATTTGTTGCTTCATATTCTTGTTGGCTAGTGATACTCATGATTTACAACTTGCCACCAAAGATGTTTATGAGGCCAGAGTTCATGTTTTTATCTATGGTTATGCCTAGTCCTAATAGTCTAGGTTGGAATATAGATGTCATTTGGGGCTTTGACTTATGTTGTATCAAGGAAACAAATGTTTTTTATGAAGGCAGCTTTAATGTGGACTATTAATGATTTTTCAACTTATGAAATGGTTTCTAGTTGGAGCATGCATGGAAAACTAGCATGTTTATATTGTATGGAAAATAACAAGCAATTCACACTAATAAACAGCAGTAAAAAGTCTTTTTTTACTACCACCGACAGTTATTGCCGACGAATCACAAGTTAAAAAAGAACAGAAAGGACTTCTATGTTAGCATAGTTAAAAGGGATGTTGCACCGCCACTTCTTTCAGATAAAGAATTGTATAACGTGAAGTTAGAGTATAGTGACATTGTGTTTGGTTTTCAATCCGATAAGTTGAAGTTTTCTAATTTTGGTTTCGCCTATAATTAGGTAAAGTAAAGTATTTTCTGGAAGCTTCCTTATTGGAAGACCAATCCGTCATAACCTTAATGTCATGCACATAAAAAGAACATGTTTGAGAACATTTTCAACACGGTTATGGACGTAAAGGGGTAAACAAATGACAACGTCAAGGCTAGAATAAATATAGCTTTATTTTATCACCGTAAAAATATGGAGTTGGTTTATGTTAAGTGACGGGTTGCAAAGTCTAAAGCCAGATTCATCTTAGATAAGAATGCACAATTACATTTCTACTAATGGCTTAAAAGGTTGTGTTTTCCTTATAGGCATACCTCGAACATATCAAGGTTGGTGAATTTAGAGGATTGCAGATTGTGTGGAATGAAAAGTTATAGTTGTCATGTGTTTATGCAAACATTCATTCCATTAGCTTACTAGGATTTATTGCGAAAAGGGATACTGGATGCACTCACAGAGATCAGTCACTTCTTTAGAGATATATACTCCAACAAGTTGCAAACACAACGAATAAAGAGGCTTGAAACGAATATCATCCAGACAATATACAAACATGAGATGATATTCTCTCCATCATTTTTCAACGCAATGAAGCATCTACCCATACATTTACCGTTTGAGGCAAACGTTTGAGGCTCAGTCCAATATAGATAGATGTATTCATTCGAGAGGTTAGAGTTTACACATGCATCATAATTAAAATTTTATTTTCATTCTTTGCATATTTCAAAACATTCATTTAACTTCATGAAGGTACTTGTTCAACCTAGAGAAAAGTAAAAACAAGGCACATGTTGAGGCTTCGATATATGATGCCTATATTATTGTAGAGACCTCAACATTTATCTTGTACTATTTTGAGTCTCGGTTGAGAACAAGAATCAACCGCATTTCAAGGTATGACGATGGTGGGGAAGTGCCTTCAAGTGAGAACTTATCAATATTCTCTCATCCTGGATAACCCGTACTAAAAAATATTATGAGGAGACGATATTTGTCAGAAATAGAATTCAGACAAGCATATAATTATGTGTTATTTAACTGCGATAAACTGAGACCTTTTATTCAGTAAGTATACTATTTAACATATCGTTATTTTCAAAAATAATTACTGCAAATGCAACTATTATTGATGGGGTTACCAACGAAACTATTATGTCGATATATTCCGGAGAGTTAGGAAATAATTACTGTAAATGTCACTAATAGTGTTACCACCCCGATGAAATTACAGATGGTATTCTATCAGTGATATGTTATATTTACTTATGGATATACCAACAGAATAAAACGAGTATAATTTTTTTGGCGTGCTTTATTCATCTGTAAACCCGTTAATATATTTATTATCGATGTACTCACTGATAGTCCATAAATTATTGACGGACTAGTGGTGTAAATATCGACAGAAATTTCTGTCAATAAAATTATTAAATTTGGTAGTATGCTTGACTATTTTATTTCCCTTGCATCCTTTCGTTACCGCCTACACCATCAATTACATGTAATCACCTTATGTATAGTTTGGATCGTTACTTTATGCATTCACATCTTTAATTTTTTTCATATCAGAATAAGCAACTTAAACTATTAAAATTCATTATTGTTGTTTTATAATACCTCTTTGTTTATCTAGTTTATTTGAGATATTATTTGTTATGCCCATTACATTGTTATGTTAACATTGAATCTATTATGTGTTTTCAATATAGGATTGCATCAATATTTTGTGAGGAATTATTAGTTTCAAGTATGTAGTTGTATGATAATGTATTTTTTGTTATTTATGTGAGTAGATTTTTTAGCCTGCCTCTTTGATCGACGTACACTACTGATTACATCATTCATTAATGGTGAGACTTGCCTCACTGCTAAATTACCTCATTTCAATCGTAGTTTATACTTTTAAGTCATTTTTTTTCCTTTGGTTCTTGTTTCGCTATAAACAATGGGTCCAAATTCTTTTCCAATACTTTTTGTTTTTAGATACAAGGTTATATCTAGGTAAAAGTTGTGTCTAAACCTGAATTTTAATTTTCTTGGGTTGTTTATCTATTTTGTTGTGAGTTTCAGGATTGTTATCTCAGAAGTTTGCATCAATTAATGTCATTGATGTAAACTATATGGATCATTTAGCGAGTTTTCATTTCTTACCTTATGATTTTTATTGATTCTGGTGTTATTGTGCATCTACTTTAACACATGTGTCCTTACTCTCACGGGTATGTCATTGCTTTATGCCTAAAATTTTCCTCTGACACATGTAATTAAATAATATTATTTAGCATTTTGTACATTATTAGCTTAATATATAAAAACAACTTTACTATAAATGAATAAGAAAATAAATATAAATAAAACATTTCCTAGTGACATATACCCTTGACATGGATTAAATTAAACTCAATTTTGCATCATACAAAATAAAAGTAAGACTTGACCCAACTTAATGCATTTCCATTACTAATTCCATGACTAAATCTCAAATGTTAATATATTATACACAACTAGCCACTTACCTTAGGCATTACATGTTGGTTTTTGATTATTTTTTTTTTGTTTAATAATTAAGATGTCTTTAATATAACAATTACACTTGCATTGGATTGTGGGTCATCTCGTTAATCAATGGGTTGAACTAATTGATTGATTATGATAAAAAAAAAATACTATAATTCGATATAGAGGCTTATACAAGGGTCAAATTTTTATGAATCTATCAAATATAGAAGTCTTAATGGTACGAATCACAAGCTAGACAATATGGAACATTAGCACCAATTTTAGTAATTTTTAGATTCCATCAAGAACCATGATGGCATTGCCACACTCGAAAATCTTAGTTATAGTCTAACAAGACTTGGGCAACTGATCTTCTTACTACAACAGTGCTCCAGGTTACCAATGATCACTCTTGATGTTGGTTTCATGGTTTTCAATGCACAAATGCAAGGGCCAAAAGTATCAAAAAAATTAGTGGGACATTTCACATTAGCGAAATTAATCAACTTGTACCTAGTTTGTTTGTTGAAAAGTGTTTTTCTAAAAAATACTTTCCTAAATTTCTCATGTTTTAACTACATTGTGGGAAACTAGTTAACAAAATTCACTTTATGATTAAAGAAAAACATGAGTTTTTGAAGGAATAAAGTGTTTTCCAGTTTAAAATATTAAAAAATACTTTCCATGAAGGACTCAAAAACTAAAGTGGTATAATACTTTATTTTATATATATATATATATATATATATATATATAATTTAAAGTTTAATATTATTAGAAAATGATAAATGACTAATATACTTATATAGGATATAATAAATTAAGATATATTAATATACAATATAAAAGTATATTAATGCATATAATAATTTAATTTAGATAATATTGCTAGAAAATATATTTGAATACAAAACATGTTATATTATACAATAATCATACATTTTAAAATCATATAAATTATGTTATGAAATTACAATATCATAGAAAATAAATTTATTTTCAATGTTCTCCAAACACCAATAATTGGTTATATGTCTATAATATTATATTTAAAATATTTATATTACATGCATAGTTATATTTTGTAAAAATAAGCTATATATAAATATATGATATAATAAAAAGAAATTCTACCATTACACTTTTTATATCTTGTTCTTTTCTTGTAAATGGTCAAATAGTTACATTTAATATTCTATATATGTTAATAAACTTGAAAAAAAAAGACATTAATATATGATTTTTTTTGCTTATTTTTCATGGCATGACCAAATATTGAAAAAATATTTTGACTCATTTCTTATTACGCTACCAAACATCAAAAAATAATTCACTTTTCAAGAAACTACTTTACAAAAAAAAAATATTTTTCATCAAACAAACAAAATCTTAATAAATGTTATTCTCAAGATCAAGGTCATTTCTCCATCATGGTTCTATTATAGAGGAAAGGAAGAGATATGAGGAAGTCAAGCCTGTGGTATTTATAGGTGATAGAGTTTATACTTGGATTTAGTGTGGTGGCTTTGCTAGGATACTTCAGGGTGGTGAATCAAAAACTCTTGAATCAAAAACTCTTGAAAGCAAAGAAGATTCAAGTAATGAATAGACAAGCTCATGAAGATTTGGTTCCTGATGCTTTAAGGTTTTTGATTGCCATTTAAAGAGAGAGAGAGGAGAGGAGAGGTTTTAAAAAAAAAGAGGAGATGAAGAGAGAGAAAGGTAAGGGATAGGAGAAAGAAGATAAGGAGAATACAGGGGGAGGAAAAAAAAGGTCAAAAAAGGGTCCAATGATATTTTAATATTTTTATTAAAATTTGAGTATGGTATTGACGCAATATATAAAGTGTGATTTCTGAAACTACATGAGAAAGTGAAATCACTTTCAAACCTTCAAAAGGTTAGAGTAATTTTTCAAAAAAAAAAAACGTATCATGAATATTGTATGTAGGGAAAGATAGATCCAGGGTTTATAACCCATAAATAACTTGTATTTTCAATATTTTTCTCTTACTTAAAACAATATATACAGTATTAACATTTAATTGTATCACATATATGATTAATTAACAAAGCTTTAAAAAAACAAAAAAGACACCAAGGTTGGGACTATAATCTCAGTTTTTTTTTATTGAGGTCAATATTTTGTCAAAGAACCATCTTAACCCAATAGCTTAAGCTGTTAGGTGAGGTCCCAATATATGATTTATATTATTCTTTAACACACCCCCTTAAGTGAAAGGTTTTTGAACTTGAAACTTGCACGACTCATAGTATCATGTGCTTAATTTTTATCAAATATATAGGGATGGTGAGATTTGAACTCGTGACCACTTGGTCATCAAGGCTCTAATACAAGTAAAGACTTGTATTTAATTAAATTAGGATGATTTAATTAAATATGACTTGACTAAAATATATTTTAGAAATTAAGTACTAGAATATGATTACTACATAGATTATATTTCTAGACCTAGAAAAATCAAGTAAAGACTTGATTAAGTTAATTTCTAAAATTATCCTAAATTAAATATAGATATTATTCAAGGGAAAAATTGATATTTTTCTAATTTATAAGGTTTTCAGATTTTCCTACAAATATTAAGTTATGCCTCTTATTTAGTATGGTTGTCTGTTAAACTGAAAAAACTATGTAAACACAAAATTAGAGCTAGCACTCTAGATATAGCAATTCCTCTATTCTACATAAGAATTTAGGATATTTATTACGGGTGGTTCGTGTGGTTTATCATTAGAGGCCGGATAATTGGATGACTAGTGGTTTACGACAACTCAGTCTTCAAGTAATAAATCCCTAAACAACTCTATATCTATCTAACAGAATGTTGGAGACTCCCAAATAATTTTATTTCATAGTTTATGTTGTGTATATGATATTCAGGAAACTTAACATTCTGAAACTTCTTAAGAAAAAAACAAAGAGATAAAAGATTTTTAAATTTGAAGAAAAATAAAAATATAAAAATTCAAGCAAGGAAGTTCCAAATGTTTTAAATCCAACAACAAAGGATACGTCAAGGTAGATTGTTCATTTTTTCAAAAGAAAAAGAAGAATTATCATAAATAAATAAATAAATAAAAAACCAATAAAAGCTACATTGAATGATGATTCGGAACATAACTCTAGCAACGAAGAAGAGCAAGTGACAAACATAGACCTCTCACAACTGAAGGCAAAAATGAGGCAAGTTATTGGGATGATGAGTTTTTAATATACTTGCACCCGATATACTCTTACACCTTATCTAATTGTATCGGGTTGCGTGGAGAGTTTTGTTTATCTAATAAAAGTGAGTATCGACTTAACTTAAGGTTTTTTGTTTTTTTTACAGAAAAAAATTAATATTAAAGATCAAATTCTAAAACATTAAATCATGAAATTAAAAAATCTGCATCCATGAACCATTAATTATTATATTGTTATTATAAAAAAAAATGGAATTTTATAATGTGATGTCAAATTCGCATCTAGAATCTTTCTTCTCTACAAATGATAATATACAAGATGAATAAAGAAGCTGTGATACTTGGCCCCATGACTCGAAAATGTAAGATATAAAAGAATACATCAATCCTAATCTCATCACTAACTTTGAATAAATGGTTTAAATTTGAACTGCCATTCTTGCCAGTCTTTTTCTCTCTTTTTTTAACCTAACGACAGGGGAGCCCACATACGCAAACGTGCCCGTCAAGATCTTGAAATGACCCCCCCGGCTCAAGGAAGGAGGGTTATTGAAGTGCTGGTGATGAACAAGAAGAGACTAGAGAGACGAGGATGGGTGGGGAGAGGGTACTTACAAGGACAGTTTCGTCAGTTTGTATCAATAATAAGATTTCGCAGAGAGGAGTAAACTCCAGTGGCCTGGTTAGTTTATCAGAGTGGCAGCTGTTTGATCACTCTGATACTAAAACGATCGCTAGAGTTTAACACGAGAATTTCTTCAATTTTCACAATCAATGAAGCATGGATGTCTCATTTCTAATTCCAGGAAATGTAATGTTGTGTGCAACTCTTCCATGCATGGTTGTGACTGTCCTGCTACAAATGCTGTTACCTTGTTTCCCACTTCAATCCAACTACAACCAGGAATTTTCTTCAACCCTTCATCTACCATTTCCTTTCTAACCATCTCTGCTTCCTTCCATCGCCCGCTAGCGCAATACAAATTCGACCGCAACACATAATAGCTTGTCTCTTTATGAGGTTCTAAATCCTTTAACGTTTCCCCAACATTAGTCCCAGTTTCAACTTCACCATGTGTAGAACATGCTCCCAGCAGAGGTTCACAAGAGCTGTGCTTAACATCACCTGTTTTTGAATGCTTGACAGCCATCTCTTTTGCTTCTGCTACGTAGCCACCTCGGCCAAGCATATCCACCATGCATGCCACATGATCCATGTTGAAGGATAGCCCGTGAACTAACCTCATTGACTCAAAAAACTCGAGACCTTTATCTATTAGCCCTGAGTGGCTACAAGTCAGAAACAAGCCAATGAAAGTCACTTTATCTGGTTTTATCCCAGATGCTACCATATCTTCATACAGCTGTAGAGCTTGAGTACCCTTTCCATGCAATCCAAACGCAAACAACATGGAATTGAAAGAGACCAAATCCTTCTCGTAAATATCATTGAATGCTACATTTGACCCTTCTAAATCTCCACACTTAGCATACATGTTAACTAAACCATTGCCAATATACACATGGGCATGAAAACCATGGCGAATTACACATCCATGGACCATTCTCCCATGCCCAAGTATTGCCAAACTTGAGCATGCATGAAGGACAGCTCCAAATGTAAAATCATCAGGAAGCAAGCAATTCCTTATCATTCCAACAAAAAAGTCAAGTGCTTCTTCTCCATACCCGTTTCTTGCATACCCTGTAATCATAGATGTCCACGAAACAACATTCTTATCAGGCATGCGCTGAAATGAGAGAAATGCTTCACTGGTATCTCCTGCTTTCATAAAAACATCAATAATGGCATTCCAAGACACCTGTGTCAGAGTTCCCATCGATTCAAACACCTTCACAGCATCATTCAAGGAACCAAGTTTAGCATAAAAGCTTAGAATTGAATTATTTGCCTCCATTGCTGAGCTCCAACCAGTCTTAATAACAACAGCATGCATCATACATCCATATACCAATTCTAATGACTCGGTGCAAGCACTTATGAGGGCACTATAAGTCCATTGGTCAGGCTCACAGAAACTCTCCCTCATCTCTTTGAACATTTCCAAACATAACTCAATTTCACCATACTGACCAAGACCAGAAATCATTATATTCCAAGCAACATCAACCTTTTTAGGCATGGATTTAAAAACGGAAGCAGCTGCGTCAAACTGACCAGAATTCGTATACGCAAACAAAAGAGAACCCCAGGAAACTTCATTGGAATCGATCATTTCTTGAAAAACTTTATTGGCACTAAACGGACACAAACACTTCCCATACATGTCAATAAGAGAGTTATTAACCGGAATCGAAGATTGACATCCCAAAACAATAACTAAAGCGTGAATTTTGGTTCCATTTCGAAGCGAACTTGAAGCCCCACATGCATTTAAAGTTGTAGTGAATGTGAAGTGATCAGGCTTAGTGTTGCTGGTTCTCATTTGGCGGAAGAGAGACAAGGCTTCTTGGTGAAGGCCCAGATGAGAATAACCAGTAAGCATTGAATTCCAAGCAACTACATCTCTCTTTGTCATTTCATCGAACAGTTTACGGGCATGTGCAATGTAACCTGATCTTGCAAGGGAAGTGATCTTGGAGGTGATTTGGAATAGGATAGAATGCATATCATTTCTTCTTCTGAGGTTGCAACGAAACAGAGTTCAATAAAGCTATGGATGTTAGTCAAGGATTTGATGTTTCTCAGGCTTCGCTGTATTTCTTTTTTCTTTTTCTTTTTTCCTGTTGTCTGAGAACGAAACAGAAGGTATCTGGTGGCCATTTAATAGATTTCTCTTTTTGGAAGACCTCAATTTAGTCCCTAACTGTATATTAATTCTTAATTGCATGCCAAACTTATAGATATTCTCAATTAGGTTCTTAACTGTATATTAATTCTTAATTGGATCCTTTTCTCAATTTATTTTTTTATTTTTGATAAATTTCAGTTTTAAATTAATGTTTTTTTTAAAAGAAAATTTAATGAACATTGATTGAAAGACCTGAGTAGTAATTGTGTTGAAAGATTTGGGATCAAATTGACACTATTTATAGGTTTGGGCCCATTTGAGAATGGTTTACCTTTTTTTTTTTTTCTTTTTTTCCAGCTATCATATTATCAACAATGAATATCTCAAGTGTGGTTATTTTTCCTTTATAAACTGAGTTGTTTAATAAAAAAAATTTAAAAAAATATTATTAAACTTATAATATTAATAATAATAAAATGAAGATTATGTTTCCAAAGTTTCTAAAAGAAATTGAGAATGATTCCATCTTTTTAACGAAAATTAAAGAAAATCAATTATGAAACAAAATAAAACCAAATTGATATATATATATATATATATATATATATATATATATATATATATATATATTATTTAAGAAAAAAACATTAAAAGTATAGAGAATGTTTTAAGCCTATTAGTCTGTCAATCAAGTCAAATCCAAAAGATTTAGGTTTGGTGATTATATTAGATTCAACAGTTATGGGTCTAACAGCCATACCAGATTCAAATTTGTTAAGTCTTACAGTCATACCAAACCCAACGAACTTGGATCTGGTACTTGGATCAAGCATGTTCTCAAACTCAAATTTACTTGAATAATAATAATAATAATAATCACACTAATAATACTAAAAATAATAATAACATCAATAATAATCATACTAATAATAGTAATAATTATAGTTTTGAAACCCGGCCCAGCCTAGTGGGTCAACCTGGAACCCTACCGACCCGAGGTTGGAACCGGACCAGGTTGATGAAAAAATCATGACTCGGTATGAACCGGACAACCCGGTAAAACCCAGTCAAAAATCCGATTACAACCCGTTAACTTCTTTTTTTTACTAAAACAACACTGTTTTGAATTTTTTAAAAAATAAAAATTAACCCGGTCAAAACCCGGAACCCGGCCGACCACCAGATCGGGTTTAAAACTATGGAAATAATAACAATAATAGTGATAGTAATAACAAAAATATCAAACTCAAGATGCTTGGATCTGACAAATATATCTGACCCAAGTTGCTTGGATCTGGCAAATATATCTTACCCAAGTTGCTTGGGTCTTGCAACATATTAAACCCAAACGACTTGCGTCTGAAAGCCATGTCTGATTTAACAAACAATAAATAAAAAAAATTGTGCACTTTAGTTATCAAGAGAAAAAAAAAACATAAACTAAAAAAATCTCACGGAAAGATAAGATGAGAAATTAAAAATAATACTATTATTACAATTCATAATAAAAAAATCTATTAATCTACAAAAACCATTTAGCTTTTGTTATTATATATATCACTTAATTAGCATGTTGAGAAAAGATGCAAATTGAACAGATTCAAAGATCGATCACAGAGATTGATTGAACAAGTTACCAAATTAAAAAGCAAGAGAATAAAAACGAATATTTGACAAACATTAAGATACATTTAGGGTTTTGCCATAAAAGACAAGAAGAAATTACTAAAGACCACCAGTGTTTTACACCCTTTTCACGTGAACTTGAGATCCGCTATAAATTTTATTCACCAATCCCTCCTTTCTATTAGAAGAATCCCTACATGCAGCTGTGAACACGGGTTTGGAAGGGATCAGAAGAATGGTCAGACACAGCAATTGACCAAATAAACTTTCATCACTTCGCAAATACATAAGGTTTCCACTAGAGATCACATATATCCTAATCTATTTCATCAGTGAAAAATGAGTTACAGGTTGTGGGAATTAACAGTGATAAATCAACCAGAGATCATTTAATACTTTAAATTGATCCACAATGGAAAAAGAAACCAGCTGCAATATAATATTGGCGTTGCACCACCACTCTAGTACTTTGACATGATCTTCTGAAAGAGTTCTTTGGGTGCTGCAAAGAGAAAATGACAGATATATAGATTTGAATGAACCAAGAGAGTAATAGGGAGCCATAGTTATACAAGCTATAACTACTAAGCTTACCAGGTAATTCAGTAAACCTCTCAAACTGTTCGTATGCTTGCCCAATGAACATCTCTAACCCTGTTACAATCTTGGCTCCAGATTCTTCTGCTTCTCTCAAGAGTCTGGTTATTTTGGGGGTGTAAACAGCATCAAAAACCAGGGAGTAAGATCTCAAAGCGTTCTGCAAACACATCAAGCCTCTCAATACTATTTACCTCTGAAGGTGCTAACAGAGTAACCATGTGTAATAAAAGAACCTTTTATTTAATCAGGAAATCACTAAAAACCTTCTATAAACTTCTAAGATGCCAAATAACATAGCTGGTTCATATAGGCCATAGCACATGAGGAAACAACTATATGTAGCTTTCTTTGATCTCAATCACCATACCCTCACAACTCACATGCCAAATTTAATGTTCCCTTCAAATAATGAACAATGATTTATCGATGTAGGAATAGTTGGGATGTACAGAACGTTTGCAGTTCAGCAAAAGTTTAACCAATAGGATGGGCACATATCCATACCTATGTTCTTAAGACTTCATAAATCTATACAGAAATGAAAGTGCTGGCAAAAAAATTATATGGATGATCCAAAAGAAAACAAAAGTACATTTTTCATTCAAGGAGATGCATAATAATTGACAAAGAAAAAAACAGCATGATGGTAGGGAAACCTTGGAAACAGGTGTTTCATCGACTTTTGGTTGCATTCCAATAGATGTTGTGTTTGCAAGAATCATGCCATCCTCTGGATGGAAATTCTCCAGATCAGCAAGAGTTATAGCATCTCCTCCAATTATGTCAGCAAGTACTTTTGCACGCTCTAGAAGGCAAACATATAAAATTAAAAAACTAAATCAAAATAAACAGGAAAAACACGGTTTGGGTTGGTAACACAGTATCCCAAGCAGAGCAAGGAGAATAATAATCCAACCACGACAAATGTACTGTGGAATTAAATCCTGTATAAAATTCACATCCACATGTGTATCGGAGGAGGGGGGGCATATAATATGATTTTCTTTTATCAGCATGAGCATATAATATGATAGATTAAGAAAAACAAAGTCACCCTTCATCAATGAGTGCCTTGAGTTTTCACAAATTTCAACGACAAGGGAGCTTAAAAGAAACCAGTGAAGAGCTTTGGTTGCAGAAAAGAAACAGTGAAGAGAAGTTGAAAGAAGTGAAAGAAAAACAGTTTCCCCATTGCAAGACAGGCTGAGAACAGCGAGTATCAAACATAAATTTAAAAAGGCAACAGCCAAGATGGTTTCTAGACTATTGAATACTTCAAAAACCCATGATATTTCCTCTACCAAGTATTGCTGAAACACAGATATCATAAATTAGGAAATGGCATGAGCAGGTAAAAAATATTGCACAAAGTGAATGTACAGGAACCTCACCATAGGTGCGATTGGCAATGACAACTCTTGCCCCCTTTTCTTTTGCACCATAAGCAAGTGCCTTGCCGGCACCACCAGCACCAATGACCACAAACAACTTCCCAGCTAAGGGTGAACCAGCTGTATTGCTAACATTTTGTGAGGCTGCAAGAAAATGAATGGAACCAAAACAGCTTAGTGTCTTAAAGGAAGATTCTATCAAGAGAAAAAATGTGTGTTCTCTTAAGAACTAAATACCTCGCAGTCCTTCCTCAATAGCAGAAATAGCACCAACATAATCTGTATTGTAGCCAAATAGCTTCCCATCATTTTGTCTTCTTATAATGCAATTAACAGCTCCTATTGACTGTGAGAGAAGATCAAGAGTAGATAAATCATTCATGTACGAAAGAAAATGTTTCAACACCCCAAGGTGATCATAAACTTTAAAGTTAATCAAAGAGAGATAACACATTACCTTTGCAACTGGATGAACCTCATCACAGCACTTCGCAGCATCTTCTTTGTGAGGAATTGTGCAACTGAGTTTTAAACATCACACCATCAACAACTACCACACATTGCACTTATATATACAGCACAAGTTCCTTTTCACTTTGGCCAACGACTCATTAGAAGACTACTTACCAAAGGTAATGAAATCACACAAAATGGTTTTTGATCAAACTAAAGCAGGCAGGATATTATTAATATGAAAGCATTGTATTTAACAGCCAGTGATGCAAATAGAAATATAACCTGAATCCTGCAAAATCTGTGGATGAGTAAGTCTGGAGAAAACGTGCAATGTCATCCACTAATAAATGCACATAGACCCCATTGATACCAACTGACTTGAATGCTTCATTGAATAGAACAGGTGATTTGCTGTGGCCAACAGGCTTCCCAATAATTCCGAATACTTTAGTATCAGGTCCAATTTGTCTGAAGTTGTATAGATCTAACAAATCCTTGATCGTTGGTTGACCAGGAGCTGAAACAACCCCTGACTCAAGGGTGCCAAAGGTGAGATAACCACCGAATTTAGCGCAAAGTATCCGTGAAATCAATCCCCTCTCACCCATGACAAGTCCAATTATTGGAACCTAGCAATTATAATTCATGTTACTAAAGTAAATTTAGTTAAAGTTCCAGAAAATCATAAAATTTTAGAGTTACTATTCACAACTAATAATAAATTTAGTTAAACCACCAATCTTTTAAGTAAGTTTTTGATTCATCCTCTAAGCGGAAACATATTGTTAACAAAATAATTAAGCCTCCACCTTGCTCTCTAATCCATAACAAAAGCATACTACGTACGCTTCTTACTTGAGAATGAACAGTTATTTGAAAAATGCGCGCAACATCAGTAATATCCAAAGCAGTCGTGGCAATCTTAACAATATCAGCACCGGCAGCCTGTATTCTTGCCACAAGATTACCAAGTTCCTCAACCGAGGGAGTATTCTCATAGTTGTGAGAAGAAACAATGAGCTTGCACTTCCCAGGCTTGTTTCCTCTTAGCAACTCATTGAATTCATGAGCAACCTTCACCAACAAAAATCAAACCGCTAATTAAATTTTTTTTAAAAAAAAATCTAGCTTCTAATTTCAAAAAAAAAAGAAGAAAAAGAAGCAACCTTGAGCTCAACATCAATATAATCAGCTCCGAGCTCCATGGCTAATCGAAGCGCATCCAATCGCGGTTTTTCATCGCCATTATACTGACCACCTTCCCACATTGGCCTACAACAATAATTAAAAAAAATAAAAAGAAAAATCGAAAAAAGAAAAGGAAACGAAAAGGGGTATGTAGGTAAGGCACCTGTAAGTGAAAAGAGTGGGTAAAGGAGAGTGAAGAATTAGGGTTTTGATATCGGAATTAGGATTGAAATCCTTTAAACTATCCAAACGAATTTCAACCAAATCAGCACCCACAGATTTAGCTTCAGCCATAAGAATCGCCATCTTATCAACAGAATCAGCCATGATCGGCGTACATATTAATGTTGGATTCCTCCTTACTCCCCCGCTCCCCATTCCCACCGCGGCAGCAGTAGAAGGTGATGAAGCCAACTGTTATAGTTCCAATTTAAATACTACTTAATCAAGCAAACAAATGCACAGCTATAATAAAAGGAAAATAAAATAACGATAATTACCAGGACGTTGCTTGCAGAATCCATCTTTTCTTTCTTTCTTTTTGCTCTGAAAGTGTCTGTGCTGTTGTGGAAATGTTTGACTGAGAGTTGGCTGGGGAGGGATAGAAAAGAAAAGAGAGAGAGGAAAAGGATAATTTGGTGTTTGGTGGAGTGCTGCTCTTGTTGCTGTATGGTACAATGAGATGGGGGACTAAATTATAAATTAGTAACTTTACTTTTTCAAAGGATTAATCAATCCCTATATTTTAAAATCTATTTGTAACTTCCTCCTTCTTCTTTTTCTTCTTCTTCTTTTTCTTTTCGTCACGGTTGTCAAAACTAGCCTCAAGACGACACGGAAAAGAGCTTGGGTCATTGAGTCTATTCGAGTTAACAGTATCCTTTTATTTTTATAAAATAAAATTATTTTTTGTAATGTTAACCTGATTAAACTTGGATAGGTCAACTGGATTTTATCAAGTCTTGTTCAATTTAAAAACTAGCTTAAGTCAAGTTCTAGGTTACTGGTTTTCCCAATCAACTTGTCAAGTAAGGTCGGGTTTAAGAATTTTTTTTTGTTCATTTTATATTTTTTTAATTTATTTTGTTTTATATTTATTTTTATTTCAACAAACAGAAAGGAAAAAAAATAGATGGCATTGAAAGATTGATGGGAGAAGAATACATTTTTTGAAATAAATTAGTATTAAATTAAGCATGGTAAACACTGGTTAAGGGATTAATTAATTAGTTTTTAAAATTAAAAAGGACTATTTAATTTGTTTTTTAAAATTTAAAGGGCTAATTTATAATTTAATTCAATAAGATGATGTGTTGGTGTTTGGTGTTTGGTGTGTTTGGGGTTTGGTGTAGTATGTGGTGTGTCGTTCAAATTCAGGAGTTTGGTAGTGTCACTTTTCAAGCCTCTCTCTTCTTCCCTTTTGTTCTTTTACGAAAGAAACAAGTCTATGTTTGGTCGGGAAGTGGTTCTTCCAAACGGAGTCGTAGAAATCTTTCTCATTTCTTGGCAGCGGCAGGTTGGTGACTTGTGAGTTGGCATAGGCATTATTAATTAATAAAGTTTTTATTTACCGGAAAGTACCCGGTGAATTCTTAAAAAATAAATTATTTTTTATATAGGATAATGTTATGAAAAATAAATGAAAAAAATACAGAATTTGATTATATCATGAAAAATAATTTGAAAAATAATTTATTAATATTTTAATTTATTTTCTCAAGTTTATTGAAGGAATGAAGATTCTACTTGAGTATATTTGTCAGTGTGGTAGTAATTGTTTTTCAAATAACTTTTCGTGCCGAAATACATGTCAATGATGTTTTTTCATTTTAAAAAAATTATTTTTGACATCAGCACATCAAAACGATCCAAAACATACAAACCATATTAAATTTTAGCAAAACAAATTGAATTTTTTGGGAACGCGGTTTGCACAGCGTTCCCACACGATTTCTTAATAGATGAAAAAATTTGAAGGAAGATGAAATTAAAAAATAAAATCTAATGTTATAAATTATCTCAAATAAAATAAATAGTAATAAAAAAATAAAGACTAAATTTGATAGATAAAAAAGTTGAAAAATGATAAAATTGAAAAAAAAATCAATTTCATAAATTGTTTTAAATAAAAAATAGTACTCAAAAGAATAAGGACAAAATCTGATAGATAAAAAAAATTTCAACTAAAAAAATAATAAGAAAAAAAAACAAATAACAATTAAAAGAATGAGGTCCAAGGTTGATATTAAAAAAATTAAATCAAATTCTAAAAGATAAAATTGAAAATAAAATAAATAAATAAAGATTCAAAACAAAATATATAGTACTCAAAAGATTGATAACCAAATTTGATATAATCAACAAATAACAAGATATTTTTAGATTTTTTACAATTTCTGGAAAGTGTATTACATCCAAAATAAAAAAAAATACTTTTATGAAAACCAAACTAAATTTTTCTCTGATTGAAAGGAGTTTTTTATTGACTAATTTTTATAATAATAAATAAATATGGAAAACTTTATTCCATAAAACAAATAGGGCCTTAATAGAGAAAACTTTTAAAATATCATTACTTGGATCTAGAACCTACATGCTGATGCTCACGATTTCGATAGCCATACTAGTGATTTGGAAGAGATCTCCTGAAAAGTCTTTAGTGCTCATTTCGGCCAACTCTCCATCATCTTTCTTTGTCTAAGTGGCATGTATTTCCACGGTGCTCGTTTTTCCAATTAAGAAGCATGGCTAAGTGATCCTACTCACATTGAGCCTAACGCCCAAGTAGTTTTGCCAATAGTGGGCCAAGAAATATTGAATGGTGATGTGGGTGGGGGTTTCCGAGGAATACAAATAACCTCCGGGTTTTTTCAGCTTTGGAGAGCATCTGGAATAACTAGTGAATTACAATTGTATTGTACGGCAATTGGTGCATTGATCTTTGCAGCCTTAATGCTTTTTGCTGGTTGGTTCCATTATCATAAAGCTGCTCCAAAATTGGCTTGGTTCCAAGATGTAGAATCTATGTTAAATCATCATTTAGCAGGGCTACTAGGGCTTGGGTCTCTTTCTTGGGCGGGACATCAAGTCCATGTATCTTTACCAACCAATTTCTAAACGCTGGAGTAGATCCTAAAGAGATCCCATTTCCTCATGAATTTATCTTGAATCGAGATCTTTTGGCTCAACTTTATCTCAATTTTGCTGAGGGAGCAACCCCATTTTTCACTTTGAATTGGTCAAAATATTCGGAATTTCTTACTTTTCGTGGAGGATTAGACCCAGTAACTGGGGGTCTATGGCTGACCGATATTGCACACCACCATTTAGCTATTGAAATTCTTTTCCTGGTAGCGGGTCACATGTATAGGACTAACTGGGGCATTGGTCATGGTATAAAAGATATTTTAGAGGCTCATAAAGATCCATTTACAGGTCAGGGTCATAAGAGCCTATATGAGATCCTAACAACGTCATGGCATGCTCAATTATCTCTTAACCTAGCTATGTTAGGCTCTTTGTTACGCCCAATCAATTTTAATCGATTGATCTAGAAAACTCTTGATGTAAAACTTAATCCATGAAAAACATAAAAGAGTTCGATGAAAATAAAATTTTAAAGTTATCTAATCATGTTAAAGAAAATGTAATCAAAAAGGGTGTTAGAGTTATGGTTTCAATTTTTTAACCTAAAGTTAGAGGAGCTAGAGACAAACTATAATCTTTCAATCATGGATGAAGATCTTACAAACAAGAACATTGAGGACATGGTAATTTCTAATAATTTTTCTAAAGATATTATGGAAGATTATCTTGGTGTTCATTTCCATACAATGGTTTAAAGTATTAGAGGTCATAAATGATAATGAACTCTAATTTGAAGTAATAAAAATATTTGAAGGAACTATAAATGAACTTTTAAAAAATTATATATATAACATTAGATTTTTTTTTCTGCATGTACACATCATAAATTACAATTAAAAATTTATATATCAAAGACATGCAACTTCATGAATAAAATAGCTACAATGTTATATTTGAAGTATCTTTACCTTTGAAGTGATCGAGTTCAATTTCTAATCGGTAACTTAAAAGCATTTTTTAGAAGTAGAGGAGACTAATATGAAAAAATTTCTACCATATACTTTGATAAATTAAGCATAACTTTTAATCCAACTATTAAATCAAAACAAAATTTTAACAAACTTTTAAAGGCTCTATTTCATATTGAATTAAAATTTCATGATGATCAAATATCAAGATCTTCAAATAAACTTAGAAGTTAATGTGTAGAATTATTGTTTTTATTTCTCATGTTTGAATTTTTTTTCTATTTAAATTAAAATTTTTAATTTAATTTATATTTTACTATTTAAAAATATTAATAATAGATGAATTCTATTAATTAGATAAGTTTTAATTAAAAATTATTTCCTATAAAAATTTTTGGAACAAATTTAAATAGAATATTTAGTTTATTTTGATATTAAAACTATTATTCAATTTTACAAAACATGAGTTTTCTATAAATTTATCGATAAGAATAAAAACACTAATATACACGGTACTCTACAATCACTTAAACACTTACACGGGGCGATATAAAACCTGATAACTTAGGTGTTGTCAGTCAAGACAGTCAACCCAAATTCAGTGAGCTTAAATACAGGCTATATTTCAGGAAATTACAGCACAGCTGTACAGTAAAATTCTTGTTAATAAATACCTGAAACAGAAACAGCCACGGATCTTCGTGATTGCTCTGGTGCCACTGACCTCCCCAACTGGGTCCTTTTCAAATTGGCCCTCAAATCTTCCCACTGATGCTCAAAAATGAAGCCAAGCTCGATGGTGCTTTCTTGGCACAATTCTAGCTGAAGACAGCTTATCACTCTACAACACAGATAATTTTGGATCCACCAATATTATTCAGCTGAATCTTTCTCTTATAAGACATCAGTCTTTTCCTCCAAGAGAGAAGATGACGGCAACTTGTTCGCTGGAGCCATCCCATCACACTGAGTTTCATCATCTGTTACAGTTTCAGCTTCCTGCCTTTTTGATTCCTCTAGGACATTCAGAGAAGAGCCCTCAATCTTGTCTTCCTGCATCCCTCCTGAGGAAGATAAGTCCTCTATCTTTTCTAGCATGTTCGCTAGAGCCATCCCACCACATTGAGCTTGGTCATCTGTTTCAGCTTCCGACCTATTTGATTCCTCTGGGACATTAAGAGATGAGCCCTCAATCTTTTCTAACATCTTAGCTAAAGCCATCCCACCAAATTGAGTTTGATCATCTGTTTCAGCTTCTGATCTATTTGACTCCTCTGGGACATTCTGAGATGAACTCTCAATCTTGTCTTCCTGCATCCCTGAGAAAGATACATCCTCTATCTTTTCTGGCATGTTCGCTAGAGTCATCCCACCAAATTGAGCTTGGTCATTTGTTTCAGCTTCCGACCTATTTGATTCCTCTTGGACATTCAGAGATGAGCCCTCAATCTTTTCTGACATCTTAGCTAGAGTCATCCCACCAAATTGAGTTTGATCATCTGTTTCAGCTTCCAACCTATTTGACTCCTCTGGGACATTATGAGATGAGCCCTCAATCTTGTCTTCCTGCATCCCTGAGAAAGATAAGCCCTCTATCTTTTCTGGCATGTTTGCTAGAGCCATCCTACCACATTGAGCTTGGTCATCTATTTCAGCTTCCGACCTATTTGATTCATCTGGGATATTCAGAGATGAGCCCTCAATCTTTTCTGACATCTTAGCTAGAGCCATCCCATCAAATTGAGTTTGATCATCTATTTCAGCTTCCAACCTATTTGACTCTGGGACATTCAGAGATGAGCCCTCAATCTTGTCTTCCTGCATCCCTGAGGAAGATAAGCCCTCTATCTTTTCTGGCATGTTCGTTAGAGCCATCCCACCACATTGAGCTTGGTCATCTATTTCAGCTTCCGACCTATTTGATTCCTCTGGGACATTCAGAGATGAGCCCTCAATCTTTTCTGACATCTTAGCTAGAGCCATCCCATCAAATTGAGTTTGATCATCTATTTCAGCTTCCAACCTATTTGATTCCTCTGGTACATTCAGAGATGAGCCCTCAATCTTGTCCTCCTGCATCCCCGAGGAAGAAGAGCCCTCGATATTTTCTGACATGTTGGCTAGAGCCATCCCAGCATACTGAGTTTGATTATCTGTTTCAGCTTCCGACCTATTTAATTCCTCTGGGATATTATGAGATAAGCCCTCAATCTTACCTTCCTGCATTTCTGAGGAATATGAGGATTTGTCTGTGTTTCCAGATGTATCTTCTGGTCCAATGCTACCAACCTGTGTGTGTTTGGAACTGGTACCAACAACTTGACTTTCTTCACATTCCATGCTACCAACATGAGATTCATCGTTTTCTTTTTCAAACTTTTTTGATTCCTCCATTGCTACTGAGATGTCACAAGAACTCTTCTTAGACAAGCCCTCAATCTTATCCGCCTCAATTGTTAGAGAACATGAAGACTGGCATATGTTCTCCAAAGAATTTTCAGGCCCCGTCATAGGAAAATCAGATACAACCAGTTGGTTGCTACTTTCAATTTCAGACTGTTTTGCTTCCTCTAGAGCAAGCAAGACGCAATGAGAACTTTTCTCATATAAGCAATTAGCATTTTCTGCCTTTGTTTCTGAGACAGATGGCACACAACTGTTTTCCAAAGAAGTTTCATGCACAATTCCACCAACCTCAGATACTATCATTTGACTGCCCTCTTCAATTGCAGATGGTTTTGATTGCTTGGCTACTGAGCTGTCATCTTGGTGGTTCTCAGATGATCTTGCAATCTCAGATTCCTGCACCGTGTTAGTTTCAGGCACAACTCCATCTACCTGAGATGGATTTACTTGAACCTCATTATTAGTAGCAGACCCTTTAGATGTCTCTAGTACTACTGAGAAGCCAAATATATCCTGCTCAGAAGAGCCCTCAACCACTGGTGCCTCTGATACCAAGGAAGATCTTGGCGAAACCATGTTCTCTGATACATTTTCTCGTACCAAAGTCTCAGCATGAGATGCATCTAGTTGCTGGCCTGCTTCAGCTTCTGACCCTCCTGAATTTTGAACTATTATAGAGAAACAAAGCGCACCCTTCTCCGATGAGCCCTCAACCTGATCTTCCTCTATTACAAGAGAAGATGGTAAGGGATCCACAATTTCTTGTACACTATCAGACACCTTCTGCGCGCCCATCTGATCATCATTTTCAACTTCAGATCCCTTTGCTCCCTCTGGCACCACCAAACAGCAAGCCACATCATTCTCCAAAATGCCATTGATGTTTTTTTCTGCTTCCAAGTAAGATTGGGGTAGAACCATGTGTTCTGGTCTAATTTCTGGAATGATAACATTAGCATTAGATACATCCATTTTACTGGCCATTTGAGCCTCAAACCCCTTTGATGTTTCTGGTTCTATTGAGCTGCCAGCTAAACCCTGCTCAAATGGTCTACTGTCCTTTTCTTCCTCCCTTGCCAGTGGGGACGAGGGTAGAACCATGTTTTCTGACAAATCTTTTGGCACAAACACACCAACCTGAGAATATTCTGCTTCGTTACCTGCTTCAGATTTGTGTGGCTCCTCCACTACTACTGAGCTTCCAACAAGATCATTCTCACATGGGCCATAGGTATTTCCTCTGAGTGGAGAAATATTTTGCAGCACAATCCCACCAAACTGAGAAAAAGCATCCTTTCGATGACTGGCTCCAGCTGCAGAACTGTTTGGCTCTATCTTGTTGGAAGAAAACAGATATTTAAGAGAAGAGGCCTGGTAATAGCATTTTATTAGTTACCAACTGAATCAATGCACAAAAATTGATAGGAGGAAAAAAAACATCACACATCAATAGAGCAAGTTGTTAATCACCCACAAAGAAACAACACTCCCACGCATGCACAAACTCCAAAAAAGCCCTTCCTAGATCCTATGTTATTAGTAAAGCCCAATGACCCTCACTGAAAACTGAGTGTTTGCAATGACTAACAGTAGATTTAAAGAACAGGCTAAAACTATCCCTAGACTTCAAGCAAACACAAACTCAAATATAAAACCAAACTGCCCCTCAAGTAATCTGCAAGTCCAGTTAGGCACAAAAAACCATCATAAAGAAAAGGAAACTGCACATGGAACAAATAATGGGCAAGTCAGAAAGTAGAACAGAGAGTTATGACATATAACTAAATGATATGAAACTCTAAACCCTTAAGCAGTGAAATGTTTTGGCAAATGTAACTTTTCTGTAACCAAATATCTAATAAAAAACAAATCAAAGCAAAACCGCCATATGTGGTAACAAGTCACCTAAGAAGAAAACAAAGAGAAACCCCAAATGGTGTTGGAAAAAAAACCAACACCTAAGAGGAGAGCAAAGAGAAATGTCAGATGTTTGGGGGTTTCAATGCAATATTGCCGAGTCTAGTGGACACCTCATTCGAGACAATTTACCTTTAAAAAAAAAACCTCATCCAAGAATTAGAAAGATAAGCAGATGTTGTCCCTGTCTAAGAAAAATCGAGATAAGAAAAACAACAGAATAAAAAACAAACCTCTGATACAGCAGGATCAATTTGCATTTTGCAGACCTCCTCACCCTCCACCTTGGTTATATCAACCCCCGATTGAATATGAGTTTTAGCTTCATCATCTCTGATTTCAAGAGAAGAATCTAGGGACTCTTTCACAGAAGGCTTATTACTGCTTCTAGATACACTATCAGCTACACTTAGGATATTTCTTGAATCTGAATGATCTGCAACAGGAGTAACAGTCCCTAAGGAAAAATAATCAGTATAATCAGGTTTAATGGAAATTGTACGATTGCCAAGGCTAACAACATGTGGAGAAGACTTAGGAGATGCTTTTGAAGCCTCCATTCTGTTTCCAGAGTCACTCCTAGGGTGTTCTGTTACATCTGAAACAGATAGGGTAACCATGGGAGGATCACCACTATCACCAAGAAGACCTTCGGGAGCAGGTCTCTGAGAAGTAATATTGTCCCTGTCACCAGCATCAAGAACTGAATGACTGACTTCCATGTTACTTCCCGTGACTGGGTTTTCAGTGGAAGCCCGTATCAACTCTCTCATTTTTTCAACAGGGCCATGACTGGTCTTGATTTCAAGCATAGAGGGATTGATTTCAGAAGTAGGAGCCTTACCCAAAGCAGGAGTATGATCCCCTTCCATCTTGACACCATCTCCAGACCCAGGCTGTTTAGAATCATCAATTGAACTCCCCATGACTGGAACTGTAGCTTCTAAAATTGACACAGCGGATAGTGCTTTACCCTCTGAGCTTTGGTTTTTTGCCACCTCCACAGACATCTTACTTGAAACAGGGGCACTTCTAACTTCAACTGTAGAAGAGTCACCAATTTTATTTTTTGAAGAGCAAGTCTCAGAAAATATCTCCTTCATCACACGAGCAACATCAGTTACGTCAGCAGTCTGAATTCGGCCAACAGCCAGAATCCCACTAGCTTCTTTTCTTTTTGGATCTTGACCAACTAAAACACTGGGAATATGTGCTTCCTAAAAGTGAAAAGGAAAAGCAAAAACAAACAATAAATATTGAATACGAAACAGCATGTAAACAAAATATAAGACTGATTTACTGTTAAAGAGTAGATGGAACACAGCTAATACAAAGAAAAAAAAATTGCCCTAATATACTTAGGATACAATATAATAGCAATAAATATATTCAATTGTATCAACTCTAAATTGATATGATAGGGATACAATTATATATCACTATGATAGATTGATAGCAAATAATTATATTGTATCGTACCAAATCACCAAATTACAAAATACCTGAACAACATTCTTCAACTCCTTGAGTTCATTTCCTTGCCCACTCCTCAAGGATATGACCTTGCTCCCTAATGAATCTCTGGACTTATTTTGCATTTGCATTTGAGGATTTACAATGGGATCCTGACCAATTGAAGCATCCACAGCAGGTGAAACTGAACCCTGTTTCTTACCTCTTCGTCTAGGTGCTTCCCCTCTGGTAGGAGCTTTATGGCCTTGCCTTTTAACTTGCATGGCTTCAGGAGTGTTAGATTGAAATACTGGAGTAACAGAAGGATAAGATGAAATTGGCTGAGAGCTGGAAGTAATCTTTGGAGCAAGCTGATGCACAGTTTTGCAAACACCTTCTACAGTGGCAGAATGAAGTATTGACTCAGTTGCAGGATAAACCACTGGGGAAGGGTTATCCTCTGAGCTTTGATTCTGGACCACCTCTGCAAAGCGCTTACTTAATTGAGGTGTAGACAGGATAACTCCACTTTCACTCCCAGAAACTTCAAGTACTTTAGCTTTTGAAGAGCTATTCACTGCTGAAACCTCCTTTGTCACAGAAGCTACATCATGCATATCAACACCATGTATTTGTCCAGAAGATCCTGCACAAGCTTTGAGTTCTTCGATTTCAGTATGCAAGATATTATCAATTGTTTCCATCACATCAATTTCAATTCCATTTAGATATCTATAAATCTTACCCATAGATCTGGTAATACCATCATGCGTTGTAAGAGTGCTGGCTGGTTGCCTATGCTGGGCTACATCATCCAAATGCTCAGTTGCTTTTTTATCCTGGCCAACTTCTTGGGACACTTGCTCCTGGTTAAAATCTCTTTCCAGAGCATCATTCTGTTGGTTACTAACCATGAAAATAGCTTTACTTCCTGATTCCCCAGATTTATCCTGTGACAACGTTGGATTGGATTTTGAAAGCTGACTGTCTGAAGCATCTGGAACAGAAGGTGATACTGGCACCTCTTTCTTTCCTTTGCGTCGAGTTGTTTCAGTGCCACTTTGAGTCTTTCGGTTTTGCCCTTTGACTTGCATAGGAACTGAAGAACTAGGAACTATGGATTGAATGGTAGGGGAGATAGAAGGGTTGGGAGGGTTTGGTTGAGAATCCAAAGCAGTCCCAGGCCCAGAATGATGAGTGGCTGCACTAATACCCTCTACAGGAACAGCAGCAGCAGGAAAATTAGTAGGATGTTGTGGCATGGGAGCACTAGAAACAGTTCCACCCATGGCAATTACTGATGGATTGACAGATACATTCTGTGATTGATCATTTATATTTGGATCAGGAACAGCAGAACTTGAAGTGGTGGGTGAAACAGCCACTTGATTCTTTCCTCTGCGCCGTGGTGTTTGAACTGCACCTTGAACCTTCCGTCCTCGACCTCTTGATTGCAATGGCACAGAAAGGGGAGCAGTAGTGATTTGTGAGCTAAGTGCAACAGAAACTGGAGTGGTTGGCTGAGCACTGGGAGCAATCCTTGATCCTAAATGAGGTGTGGCTCCACTATTACCTTCTAAATTAAGAACAGGAGAAGAATCAAGAGGAGATGTTTTTGAGGAGCCAGACTCTATTCCCTTCTGTAACTCCACATCCACTTTGCCAGTTTCAGGAGGTACTGAGAGTACCATCGCAGCTGGAGATTTATCTGAAGTTGCT
Source organism: Populus nigra (assembly GCF_951802175.1). NCBI lineage: Eukaryota > Viridiplantae > Streptophyta > Magnoliopsida > Malpighiales > Salicaceae > Populus > Populus nigra. Next base: position 19,678,021 of record NC_084857.1, on the reverse strand, counting down.
CTTCTCGGCCTTCCACGCCCCCGTTTTGATGGAGGAGTTACCTCTTTGCTCTGCTGCAGCAGGAGAGGCTCCACAGGAGGTGGCAGCGGTGGCAGTTGTGGTGGAGCTTGAGGTTCTGTGCAACCAATAGCCAATAAAGACCCACTAGCCTCTTTTGGCAAGTTCCTCTCTCCTGTTTCTTCTTTCACCTTAGGAGAGTCTGGAGATTCAGCCTGACACATCTTCTCAAATTCCTCTTCTGTCCATTGCTCTTCATAAGAGCGTACCTAACAAAGTGAAAGACCAAAATTAAGAAAAAGGGATAGTGAAGGCATAACAAGCTGACATGTTAGATGGCACATGCTATGACCACAAGAGTCAAATATAAACGATAAACCTCTCTAGCTCGTTTGCCCCTTCCATAATGTTTAGTATCAAGGCCCCCAACATGCTGCCCCTTATGCTTCGCCCCTGCATTGGATTCTGCCCCAGCCTTTGGCATATCATACAACTTCATTGCTTCATAGAGTGCTTTCAAGTCATCATCTGTTACAAGCCGTGAAGGCAAAGGTGGTAGAGGTTCCAAAGCATCCATCCCTTGACCCGATAACAAACTCTTCCATGTTGCCTGCAGAATTAGAAGTTTTATTTAGTTGATGAACCAGAGCAGTTAAGCCATGAAGGCAGGCATATTTTAACCATACCATTTCTTGATCCCGCCTTTGTTTGTCAACTGATTCAAATACATCAATCTCTGATTCACTGCCAACGTAAGTTTTAATAAATATGAAAATTTCAACTTGACAACATAATTCAACAAAAAGGCAATGCAATTGATAGCACAAATAATACAGACCGCTTCCCAAAGTAAAGTAGGCCAAAATAGGTACATCAACAGGGAAGGGATTTCAGGATCAACAGGGAAGGGATTTCAGGATTCCATTGTATTCAAATTTCAAATCCAAAACAATAATTAGCCCTTCCAAAAGGACTGCTAAGATGGCGACTGGTGATTAAACATGGCCTTTAAAAGTAGAATGATCAGAAATAGTCACCGAGGAAAAATTCCTCTTATTTAAGTTGAAATGTTATTCAGAAAGCTGCACTTATTTACATGAGTACCCCCACTTTTTGAGACAGTGAATTATCTTAGCTCTACAATGACTCACCTTTCTTTTTACCCAACATAACGTATTACATAGGAAACCAGAGGATACATCTTATTTGCTGATAATAATAAAAAGGCTTTACAGTCCCACTGGGTATCAGCTAGAGAAACTAATTTAGAAGCCCCAGAAGCAAAGCAACATAAAGATGCAGAAGGCACTAATGCCAGAGGCCTCTTCATTGATCAGATACGATGAGATGCAGTGAAAGGAAAACACATTTGAGTCTATCATGGATCATTTATTTCTTATACGAAAATCTTAATTTATTCAATCATGGACAAAAAGAATAGATAAGTGAATTCAAAAATAGTTTGTTTACATTGAAGCCTATACATCATTTCCAGACAATTTCTAGCCACCCCAAATGAATCATATTTTTCAACTATGTGGACAAGCTATATATAAATTCTAAAATAGAAATGAGCAGCAGCTTGTAAACCATACTATATTATGTGGGTTACCAGTCACAAGAAAATAGAATGCTGACTGACAAATACAACAGCCTTTGAAAAGGATTTACCTGCGAGCTAAGAGATCATTTAGAGCATCATCATCTAAAACAGGGGCAGCCTCCTCTTTCTTGCATTCACGCAGAAGGGACTCCAAGTATTCCCTTCGATCTTCTGCACTGTAAAAACAAGACAGAAATTTCCCCTGGAGCATCAGTTAAAAACCCTTTGGAATAATTTTAAAGAGCAAGCACTTGAACAAATATTTCCGTTAACCTTGTATTATTGTCAAAGAAACCAGCAGTAATGCTCTGATTGGCAACTCCCAGTTTATGCTCAGCAGAAGCTCTGACTTGTTCTTCAACAGTTTGGACCTTATGACAATTAAAATGGTTGAAAACAAGTTAAAAATTAAAAAACATACATCACCTTCCACAGTCCTTGTGAAATTCAAGATCCAGGGTTCACAACAAGAGAAATCAGGCATTCCTAGCATTCACCATTTTATTTTCCTCTTGATCTTTTTGCTTTGATTCTTGAACTTTCAAGCCCAAAATCAATCTAATGTTTAATTCCCCAATTAATGAAAAATCATTCAGAAATTATGCCAATTTACTCCCTTTAGAAAAACCTAAAAGGAAAGATGAGAACAGTGTATTACCAATATTTAGAACCTATGATCAGGCCCTTTGATCAAGTATAATTTAGATGTCGAGAAGGCATAAATGGAAGCACCACAAATACTTCTATAAAAAAACATGAAACTTCCTACATGGATGCTCATTCCGCTCCAGAGCATCGGCATTTAGACACTGCTCTGAAAGGAGGAAATGAAGGATACCACCAAAGACATTCTAAAAGAAAAATACAGTATGGCCTTGAGAAAGGACATTGGGGGGGGGGGGTGTGGGGGCGGGCCGCATCTTCTTTCAAATCACATAGCAAACAAAAAAAGAAAGGGAAGAATAGGTATTCAATACCTAAGTAGTTTATCAACTCCTTGATTCTTTTTTGTTTTATTTAGGTTTTCCTAGGGACTGGCAAAAGTACTATTTGTCATCTGATGCATTCCAGCAAAAGAAAGAAATGGCATTTATGAGATCAGTCCAAACCCTCAGCTGCCATTGTGAAAGAAAACTATGCTGGTACTGATCATTTTCAAGTCTCGTGGGGCCATGCACCCAGCCTCTCCGGTTTAACATTAATTCATTAGAAACCAGAGTCAGTTATCATAAAAAAATCTCAAATGTTCACATTTCCAAAATCAGAAAATCAATATGCACTAGCCTGAAAAGACAACAAGAGAAAGGAGAGAATTACTGTTTCAAATCGAAGAACAAGCACGTCCCTCTTCTGGCCAATCCTATGAGCCCTTGCTTGAGCTTGAAGATCAACCTGATAAGGTACCAACATAAACTAGACCAGTTTAGAATCAGTAACCTAGATAGAAAACAAATCAAGGTGTTGCAACTTCATTTATGACCTGAGGATTCCAATCAGTATCAAATATGATCACAGTATCAGCAGCTTGAAGGTTCACTCCAACACCACCAGCCCGAATGCTAAGTCCATATATTTGAAATGTCAGGCTTATGTAAATTAATTAAACATAAGCATGAAAACACACAAGTATTCAATATGCCAGGGCACATCAAAAGGTTTTTGAGATTTAATGTAATTTACTATTAACACACAATCATAGTAATAAGAGTGAAACAATGAACTGTACAAGCTCCACTGAAATGCAATGTCTCGTTGCATAACCAACCAATCAACCATTTCATTTGCATCACAACCATTAACAAGACTAAAAAATCCCTACAAGTGTGTGCACGTGCCAAATGGTTACAATATACATGGATTACCTCCTCCAATATCCCATCTCCATGTGCACTCTCTCTTTTAAGAAGGAAGGAAACACAATGCATATTATTAAACATCCAGAAACCAAAATTTCCTACCTGCAATATGCCAACCTTCACAATAGATAAATAGCTAGACAAACAATGTCTAGTATAATTTTGACGTTGGAAATAAAAAAATTATCCCTCATCTATCTCAACCTCATCCAATTTTCTAACCTTGGCATGACTACTATACTACCATGCCTTGGTAAACACCAAAAAAGAACCTAAATATCAAGCATACATGACACATGACTCACCAGTAAAAACATAAAACAGGGAAAATCTGGTTGGTTACAAAGAAATATCTAAATATCAAGTATATATGAAAAAAGGATCACCTGAGCAAGAAAATAAAATATGGAGAATCTTGTTGGTTAAAACGGTCAATGAGCGAACCACGGTCACCTCCAGAGGTATGACCATCCAAGCGAAGGTATCGATACTGTTTCCAAGTGAGATACTCCTCCATAACATCAAGCAGCCTGGTCATTGTGGAAAAGAAAAGAACCTGTATGGATCCAGCAATTGGCAAATCCTCAATACTGGAAAATTAACAGATTCAAAACTAAAGCCCATGGTAATAGGAGTACTTGAAAACCAACAGAGCTTTCATTTATGAAGAAAACAACATTGAGATGTTTAGCATGCATTTCAACAAAATTAAGAAAAAGGTAATGGGAAAAAGTCTAGAAGCACCCTAATATTCACCCTACAGCAAAATGGTTATAATCCTGCCAGGTACTGGTTCAATTTACTCAAGAAACAAAATAAACTTCTAGCAAACATTAAGTGGCAGATTTAATACAAGAATACCCATACCCGATGGTCTGTTGCTTTCAATTTGGGTAGCAAACGATCTAGCATCTCAAGCTTTCCACAAAGCCTAATAATTGGTGGCAGAAAATGCTTAGGTATCAAAGTATCAACCTACAAAAGGTAATTTCATATTGAGGTTAATGAGAGAAGAAGCAAACTGATATCAAAATGGACACATAAGACCTTTAACCCAGATTCAGCTCCCAAAAGGAATAATAAAAAGGGCACGGGAAGTATTTTCACAAAGAAAGACAGAACTCATCATAACAGAATTTTATTTTCCTTCTTCCTTGAGTATTATATCAAGATTCAAATAAGTCAAAATAAACAGAAAAAGAGAATGCCTCATCCGCATGAAGCTGGCTAAGGTATGGGTGATTGCATATGTTACGAAGCTCCATAACTGAGTTGTGCACTGTTCGAGCCTGCAAAAGATGGGTCTTCTACAGTTAAATAATGGTAATAGTTTTTAGCAGTTACTGTTCATGAAGGACAACCATCAAAAAATGAGGGAACAAAATGCATGAAGGAGACCTTTGAATTTCCAATTGAACCAAGATTCTCTTCTACTCTCTTCATAAGAAGCTTCTGATATGCAGAAGCCTCACACCGAACAAGTCTCTCAATCTTCTCAGGCAGTTGATTCTCAACCTAACAAATGAATTTGAGAATGCAAGCAAAGATGTGAGAATAAATCCCAACACCAAATGTTTCATGTCTAACAAGAAAAAAAAATCCCTTGTGATATTTGCTATGCATGCATTCAGATGCGCCAGTGTATGTTATACAATAATTTTAAGGACCTTGTGTTTCAGTCTCCGAAGTACAAATGGTCGAAGAACTTGGTGGAGACGGTTTATGATCAACAAATTTTCCTCCTCGGAAAGTAAGGCCTACACGTGCAAACAGCCAGTGATGGTTATATAAGAAATTTGAGAGAATATCAACAAAAAAAGCACTCAATACAGTGAAACATCTTAAAAAAAAGAGTAGAACAGGTCAAATGGCTTACTTCATCGGCTGAATTGTCACCATTACTCTCAAATGGTTTGTTGAACCACTGAGAAAAATCCTCTGCTGAGTTAAATATGTTAGGTAGCAAAAAGTTGAGTAGTGCCCACAATTCCTCAAGATTGTTCTGCACGAGAGAACAATAAAATTGAATTAGATAGTAAAATCTGCGGAAAATTATCAAAGGAGGAATGTACAAGGCATGATTCTGTAACAAGAGAAGACACTTTGCATATGTTAAACCAATGCACTCGAAGAATATAAACAATCAATCCAAGAAATAGCAGAACTGAGGGGGAAATTTTGTTACCTGTAGTGGTGTTCCAGTTAATAACAACCTGTGAGAACTCTGATAATGCCTCAAGTCAGCATTCAATTTGCAAGAAGCATTCTTTATGCGATGGCCTTCATCAATTATTATATAGCGCCAATGTATCTTGCTCAGTTTCGGTCTATCGTGTTTGTTCATCAGATATTCATACGTTGTCAGAAGGACATTGAATTTTTGATGCACAATCTTTTCCCTGAAAAAAACAATGATTGCACTTACACTTCCAATTCAATAATCCAGACTGCAAAAAGATATGGAGAGTCTCATTCCCATTTGTTATTACTTAAATAGCCTGCGCCTCTCCTCCGGAGGCCCAGAATAGACAATTTTGTGGATTCCAGGTGCCCAGAAATTGATTTCAGTCTCCCAGCCAGGTAAAACTGAAGAAGGTACAACCACCAAGAAAGGCCCTCTATCATTTTTTGTTTCCATCAGATAGCAAATTAGAGAAATAACCTACCAAAAGAAAAGAATAACTAGATCATTGGCATATACAGCTAGGAAACAGTATGACAGTAAATAGGAAGAAAACTGATCTACAAACAAATAAATCATACAAAAACTTAATACAAACTGATGTGGAAAGTGATAGCTGGTTATATGTGGGCCTTAGAAAATTGATCGAACATGATAAGTAGCTGCCACATTACTTCGTAAGAAATTTTTGGTTGATATGTTTGTTTGAATAGTTTTTAGTCAGAAAGGAAAAGGAACTAGAGTTAAAATACAATAATAATAAAAAAAATAAAAAAATTGTACCTGAACAGTTTTTCCAAGACCCATTTCATCAGCAAGAATGCCATTCAAATGATTGTTGTATAGTGAAACCAACCACCGTAGTCCATTCATCTGATACCTGAAGATCAAAACATCAACTTAAGAAATTTCAAACTGGAGAACAACAGCACAAAGTCTAACCTGAGTCTGCAAGAAGGATCATTTGCATCTGATCTATTAAACAACCTAAAAGATTCTTATCACTACACCCAATGACCCAATAATCTAATAAACAGTGATGCACACAGTATTTGAGCAACATGGGTTCTACTCACTCCCTTAATGTTCCGCCCAGGAGACATGTTGGCTGTTCTGCAATGCTTTCTTTTACACTGCACAAAATAATGTCCAATGTAAAATACTGTAAAATAACATAAAAATTCCAGAGTAAAATACTTTAGAATAACATAAAATTTGAATTGTAAAAAGGGAGAGACGGGGGAGTAGCCTCGCAAGAACTTCAATGTCAAAAGACAACCTAGTAGCTCCACTAGTAAAGAACATCATGACATTTATAGGTGCGCAAAATAGACAAAAGAATTAAGAACAAATGCTGCCTAGAGCCCACAATATACATGATATCAAATGGTAAACTTAATCCACTCCCTTTTCATAAAAAGATAAATTCTTTAAATGTCAAACAAAAAAAGTTATGAAAGATAAAAAGTGGCATTCATACCTATGAGCCATCAAATAGTACTTCTCATTGCTTTCCATGTAATGCTGCAAAGTAGATCAAAGAGATTAAATGAGAAAAATTAAGCAAGCAAATATAAAATCAAGAATGCGCAAAAAAACAAAATAAACTTGAGAAAGTGCACATCCAAGCAGCTTGCCTTGGCCTGGTCACTTTCATCTTCATTCTCAACAGAAGTTTCATTCTTCTCAACAACAGCAGCATGCCGTGACTCATCCATATCATTCTCAAATCGGCTTGCCATAGACTTAGCTTCCTGTAGCTTGGATCCCAGCTTTTGAAGATACTTCTCCGTCTCTTTCAGCAGTTGCTTAACACGGTCTGATTTTGCATCCTGTGCAATAGGCAAAAGGAGTGAACATAGGATACCAGCCTCACATCAGAAAAATTGGCAAGCCAGATCTAACCTGCACCATTCGCAGATACCCCTCAACATCATTGATTTTCAATAAATTAATCTTCTCACGCTGGATTCTGTCAATCTTCTCCCGATGGGTACGCTCCTTCCTTTTATGGAACTCTTTGACATATTTATTGAAACCTTTCCAGCGTTCTCTCTTAATCTTAAACACATCTTCCAGTCTTTCCCTAAATTGAGGTTAACAAGCAGGGCAAAAGAAAGAAGGATATTTTATTTAGTGCAAGCCATTAGACAGAAGATAAGCATCCAACACAAAGCATTTAAAAAGAGTAAAAAAAAATATTAAAAGGTGAGGAGGGGGCAAGTGCTCTAAATTAACCGCAAGAAAAACATACTTGTGAACTTCTATCTCAGCAAAGAACTCCTTCTGCCTTTCACGTATCCTCTTTTGTCGTTCTTCCTTCATTTTCTGCTCATACCTTTCAAGTTGTTTGATCCTCCTACCATGCTTATGTTTCTTATATGATTTCAAACGATCCATGTCATTTGTGATGGGCTTAAAAAAATCATTGAGAAAATTACTGCCGAAATTCACACAAAACAAGGTGTCAAAGAAAACAATATCTAAAATGACACTAAGCAACTAAAGCAACCAGACATGTGGAAAACATCATGGTCTGACTGCAAATCATGATAAAACATACACAAGCTAACAAAATATAGCAAAATTTGGGAAAATCAATCACCTCCTTAGACGGCGTTGAAGCTCCAAGAGCTGAAGCTTTTTCAATTCTATTACAATTTTGGTTTTTGCAGATATGTCTTCAGACGAGCTAACAGTTTCCTGTACCGCAAATATAAGAGGAGGGGAACAAAGTGTGTGAGCAAAAACCAGCCCAGAGGAGCAAGAGAGTGCAAGAATTGGTAATGACAATAAGATGACAAAGCACCAAGCAACTAAGAAGAATCTCCAAACAAACCTTTAACTTGTCAAAACAAGTTGCAATTCTTTGTTTTGTTTTCTGCTGTTTTAGAACCCAACCTTGCTCGGTTAAAAGTTTCTTCCTCTGCTGATCCATAATCCATTTCTCTAACATGGTGTACTTTGGAGAAGGTGGTGAATCAGTAGAAGCGGCTGACTTATCATCATCATCTTGTTCTGTTGTAAAAGAGATGTCATTTCTTAACGAAACATCAACTGAAACAACCTTACACGCATCTAGAGCGTATCTTGTTTGAAATTCGAATTTTGAATCATCTGCACACAACAATTAACATAAGCAGCATGAGAATCACAAAAGCAGTTCATAGGATATTGTTTGTTCTAGAAAGCCAAATCCCGTGCTAAGACAAGTGTTCTGTATCACATCTGCATCCTTCATTTGAGCCACCATGTGAGATCATTGTCAAAGCCTGAATTAGGAGCCCAATGCTCATTTACTGAAATGTAATAGGAAACATTATGACCAGATTTGTTACCTGAAGCATTACTATTGCCAAGAATGTGAAACTGACTAGGAGCATTATCTTTTCTGTCTGGAACCAATCCGAGCTGAATGGAGCCGGATGGTTGGGATTGACTGCCAATTCTAGTCCAGCTAACTGCCTCAGGGATTGCCTGCTTATTTATGAATGTTGCAGAAGAAGCATGGTCAGTTTTTCCAACTTGAAGAAAGGCATTCCCCATGCTGTCCACAGGGTTACTCAAGGGTAAACCACCCCTTGCTGAATCAGGCTGCTGCATTGCAGTGGTGAAAACTGCCTGTGATTCCACTGCTTCCTGCCTTTGTATTTCAGCATCCAGTTTCCTTGTGGAGTACAGATATTTCCTTTCATCTGCAAGCATCGAGGGGTCAGAAGGTAGACCACTTTTGTCCTCCATCATTTTAAGTTTATCAGCTTCTTTGGATGCACAGTTTTCATCCAAGAATCTTCCCCCCAAACCGGGAAGCACTTTATCAAATTCCTTTGCATTATTCAGCCTTCCACATGGCATTAAAACTTCAGGAATATTGGTTGGCTCATTAGAAGATTGTGCCTTTCCTTTATGATCAGTCAGCTCTTTGCGAGGACCATCCAAAGTGCCACCTGATTATCACCAAGCAAAAGATAGTTGCTGAACAACAATAACAACAAAAATAACAACAAGAACAAAACAATAAGGAGAAGGAGAAAAATTAAATACATATAGCAAATAGATCAAGTGGAACTGATCGTGAGACCTAGTCTAGGCCAGGCTTTCACCTCAGGACAGATGCATGATGCCTAGGCCACAGCCTGGTCCCACCCATGCTTATAAAGCCCAAGGGCTGTCTTAAACACAAGTTAAGCCAGTGTATTACATATGTTTTCTTAGCGCAAAGGAGGCCAGGCTTTGCAGAATTTTGCGAGTCAAGGCCAGCGATAAACTTGGATAAACAAGCAAGATTCCTTTTCCAAGCCCTAGCATATTAAGCTAGGTCCACTAGCATGGCCAAGTAGAACTGCCCATGATCATCTTTAATCATGAGTTCTTACCATCTTTAGGAACAACATTTCCAAGTGCTATATCCAGATGAAGTTTCTTTGGCGGCAAAACATTTCTGCAACACAGAAACCAGGAGGACAAACCAATTAAAACCAGCAGAGCAAAACAAAGGCTTTCTCAGCATGACTCTGCATCTAAAAGGAAAAGTACATGCTCAGGGAGTAGTGCTATCTACCTGAATGCTAAAAAGACAAGGCACTGAGCTCTGAGCTGTCTCAGCTGTTGTTCATTGAAAGGCATGCCAGGCGAGACAGAACCCTGGGAAACAGGAGATTTTCCAACATCTCTAGGAGGTGTTGATCTAATCATTGTCAATTCTGAATTACTAGATTGCCTGCCACCCTGGTGATGAAAAAGAACATATAAAAAGAAGAGGCGGCCTAATACATAACATATCAGAGAACAGAGTTTCATACTCGGAACAGAATATGGTGAAATCAAGATAAAAAATGATGCATGATGAGACATTATATTTCATAATCCTAAAAATCAAGAGATCAAACATCAAATGCTAGACCACTGCAGATAGAAAATGAATTAACACTTACTAGTCTGGCATTGCATGTGCTGTACATCACAAAGCAAATGAAAACCAAAACAGAGCTAGGATAAAGACTATCATTCAACAGCAATCTTTCATTATGTCTAGAGAGGAAAAGTCATAATGGTTTTTTTTGGGGGGGGTGTACCTGGATAATCTTATTTGACTCTGCAAACATGTTTGAACTTCCTCCATCATTTTCTAAAATCTTTCCAGTTGAAAGTGAAGTGGGAAAGTCATCCACACGGTTAGCAGAAAAAAATCCTTCTGAGGTTTTCTCAGCAGAACTAGCTACAGCACCCTTTGCCAATCCATGTTTCTGATGTTCAGAACCACCATATTGCACTAGACCTGCAAACCCTGGCTCCCCCATGGGCCCTGCTGGATACGAAGTGGCAGGCATCCCTCCATGAACCTTGCTAAAAGCACCTAAAACATCAGTAATACCAAGTACCAGATCACTAATCACTAATCAATGAGTTACTTAAATAAAATGGTCAGAATCTTTCATGAGAAATGCTCGAACCCCATAAAACATTATCCATTCCCTGGTGTTCCTTGCAGTAAAGAAGAAAACATCTTTCCAGACAACCAAAAAAACAACTAAACAAAAATGTTATCAATAATATGTCCTCCAACTAAGTGATTCACTTTTTAAGTTTTTGCTCCCAGTCTTTGAGCATGGTTAAGATCGGAACAAATCCTGCTTTCCCCATCAAAAAAGACCAAATTTATGATTTCTATCCAACCATATTCTTTTTATTTGATAGCATATTTTAATCCTTACTTGATCCAAGAGATGAAATTGCTGACTGCTGCGATGGAATTTCTGCTGTTGCATTACCAGAAACAGCATTCGAAGAGAACCTCGGAACTTGAGATCTTTCAAGGGATAACCCTGCTTTGTTTTGATTCCACATACACCTGGAAGTGAGACTTTCATGTGCAGATGAAAGAGAACCCCCTTGCTGTTGTCCTGCAGACACATAAGAAGATGAAACTTCCAGCTGACCACTACTAGGAACCTTATTAAAGCTGGTATTTTCACCACCTCTAACTGCATAACTCCCTGGTGAGTCAACCTTGTTCATTTTCCCCTTCCTTGGATTAACTATGGTATTGCGAGGATCAAGTTGTTGGGGATTGTCAACATGCATTTCTAAGTGTAAAGATGAATCACCCCTCTTCCTCTTAGCAACAGCCTTTTTACTATCCTTCTGATTCGCTCCTCTTTCTTGGGATTGTGAATTGGCAGACCTAGTGTCCAAACTAGAAGGACTTTCATGATCAAATGACTGGCTGCTCCTTTGAGTTCCAGATCCTTGATAATAATCATGGCCTGCGCTACTTGGGCCAGCAGGGGGCCTACTGGAAGCATAAGGATCAACTTTGGATATCTCATTTTCAGCCAATCCAGCTTTAGAGTCTTTCCCAACTCCAACTGCCTGTGAAGATCCTGCATGAGGGTATACCCGTTTCTTAATGATTAATTCAATATGCTACGCACTAGCACAATAAATACAGTAAAACGATTCACTGGGCAGAATGGAGGCAGTATGAACAAAATCATGTTACCCCCATATTGTGCAGTCGAAGAATCCCCCATTTGAGTTCCACCGGTCAAAGGAAGGCGCGATGACCTCAAAGCTTCAATATCAAGACCATGCTGATTGATGACAGTCTCCATGGCCCTTGGTTTAAGAAAAAATATGTCAGAGAAACAAATCCACCACAAAAAGTTGAGCAAAGAAGAATTTCAACTAAAGAGTTGCAATGTTGCCACAACTATGATGATGACATAACAAACTGAACTGGTGGAATACCAGGTAAGCAAAAAAAAAACACATAAAAAGTTAAGAACAGGTAAACCAGAGAGAGACCAAGAACAAATCAGAAAAGAGACCGTATAAAATAACCTGGCAATCCAATGGCAAATTGTGTGACCAACTCGCTGCCATATGGTACTTGACTACAGATTATCTAGTAACAAAATATTCATGAAGGAAGCAGTCACCGGCATCAAATATTATTCTATTTAAGTTTATTTTTTTCAACATAGGAGCACAGTTGTGTTGATAATGCAGGGTTCAAACTAAAGTTTAGTGTGAAACGAGAAAACTGGGACTTAACAAGTTGCGAAACTCAAATAAATCTTATTTCCTAGCCATGCCAGTGGAACCTTAATAACCGAATGACATGTTAGAAGTCGATTGTTAGGTACATGGACATCACTTCCAAAATCAAGATTTTAAAAAGGAATCACATCATAATCTAACTATATAAAGAAAGTATATAAAACTCATGCCTTCTCGCAAACTCAATTAGTATTAATTATCATCTCAACCGATATAATTTAATAAATCCACCCAAGACGAGACAAGAATAAATGTCTAACAATCCCAGAATCATTTACAGTGAATAAGCTGTCTCCAGTATCTAAGAAACACGGCATCTTTAAAAACAAAGATAAAAACCAAATGCAACCAAAATGTTTCACCTTGATATTACTTGATACGGCATGGAATGTTCCTTCCCGCTTGATTTCATGTGTTGCAAAATCTAAAACACACAAATATAATAAGTATGCACATAATTACCACCACAGTTCAAACATAGTAATAAAAATAAAATTTTATTTGAGCGCAAGCCACACACCACATAGAGTTTTGTAGCCAGTTTCGCGGGCTCATCTTTAGAATCTTGAATGAGTTTGTGTAGAAACTTAGCAGCCTCCAACTCCACATTTTGTGAAGATTGTGAAGACGCCATCTCATTTCAGCTACAAAAATTAATTAAAATTAAAAAAAGGCTAACTATTATAATTAATGAAAAAATTACACTAGAAATATCTCAAAAAAATGTACTAATTGAATTTTCCCACTTGTAAAAAGATTCAAAAGAATTCAGCTTCATGAGCGACGATTGGCTGGAAAATTCAATTTTAAGGAAAACTATTTTTGCAAGAGGGGAAAGAAAAGTAGGCGATGAAAGACTGGAAAAAAAATGAAATTACGAGATCGTCGAATCCGATTAGGGAATTAATTGCAGGAAAAAGATAGCAGCAGGGAGTGAGCTACATAGATAGGTTGGTACTTTCTCTCAAATGGTGAAGTAAGTTTGAAAACGACGTTCGGGAGCTGCTGAATTAGGGCGGGAAATGCTGTAAAGGAGACTGGGAAGCGTGACCCACGCGCTAGAGAGTTGCCATGCGATTGGTCGGCGGCGCGTGTATCTCACGAGCGGAGATGAACCCGCGGGAAGAAACGGGCAGAAAACGATCTGGTTATTGGGAGAAAAGGCAGCAGTCACTGTTGGATTCTTTGGTGTGGTTTCTGGTGGAATTTTGCTTCGTTTCTCGGCCTGATTTCGGGTTTTATGGTGGGATTTGGGTTGAAAGGAGGCTGTGGTTGCTGCGCCGCGGAGAGAGAGGTCTGGGCTGCGATGGTGTTTTGGTGGTGTGTTGATTGATTAGGGAAGGCTGATCGGATGGGGCAGATGGCTGTGGGTGTGGCTGGAATCCGTGGTGGAGTTCGGTGATGGTGGTAGACGGCTGCCGGCGAAGGGCATACTGTGTGGTTGGTGGCAGCGGCGGCGCTGGTATGTTAAGGAGGTTGCCTAGGTTTTGGCCGTGGGAGAATTTTATGGCGGTCTGTTTTCCTTTTTTTTTTTTTTCACTGTTTTCTTACTTTCTAATTCCTGCTCTCTTTCTCTTCCTGCCTGTCTTTTTTCCTCTCCGTGCCCTCCGCTCTCTCTTTCTCTCCGCTCACTCGTTCATCTCTGGTTACTTACTTACTGTTTCACTCTATAATTTTTTATTATTTTTTTTTTCTAACTTATCCCACCAATCAAAATAAAACAGATGAAGATGTCAAAAATTATAATTATAAAATTAGCATAATTTTCTTGGATTGCATAAAAAGATATTTTGTAAAAGAAATATATATTTAAAAATATGATAGAAATTGGTGGTAAAAATGAATTATAACAATAATAAACCTTTTAAAATAATAATAGTAAAAGTAAAAGTAATAATAAAAAGGTATTATATAGGGTTTTTGGTATTGGTTTACATTTTCTTTGTTTTTTTCTTTTTTTTTAATGCCAATTAATGCATGTTATAAAGATATAAAGCAAATTCATTTCATCAGAATTCTAGCTGCAAAAAAAAAAACTATGTCTTTTTAAAACAACCATTCATCATTGTGTGTTTTAAACATGATAATTGTTAAAAGTAAAAGGAAAATTACTGGTTAAAAATTAAAATAATACACGGAGAAGGGGTAAAACTAGGAGTGAGTAAAAAATTAAAAAATTGATTAAACCGAGAAAATCAAAAAATAATAATTGAAAAAACCAAACCATAAAAAGAAAACTGATTAAACCGATTAGAATTTAAAAAAATCGATTGGTTCGGTTTGGTTTCGATTTTATAAACCTGAAATCAAAAAAACTAAACTAAACCGAAAATAACCGAGTCAAACCGAAAAAACTTGTTTTTATTCTAAAATAACTGAACTGAATCAAAACCGGTCAATTTGAAATCCAAACCAAAAATAACCGAGCTAAATTGGAAAAAAAACCAAGTCAAACAAAAAAAATTGATTTTTATTCTAAAATAACTGAACCAAATCAAAACCAGTCAGTTTGAACCGGTTTAGGTTAGGTTTTGATTTTAAAAAAAAATTAATTTAATTTATTTATTTTATAAAAATCAAACCTGAAAATAAGGCTATAAAAAAATCATCAACAAAATCGTGCTACCGGTAAAGTTAGAAAAGAGTTAAAGGAAACTGGGGAGTCCTGTTTGATGGGACCGGTAAAAGTGAAACCAGATTACCCTGTTTGATGGGACCGGTAAAGTGCAACCAGATTGCCCTGTGAGATGGGACTGGTGATTGAAATCCAGATTGCCCTGCCCTGTGAGAAGGGACCGGTATGCAAGGAAATGGTGTCCCATTGTTAGGGACAGAATTGAGTTAATAAATGATTTAATCATGATTAAATAGACGCTTAGTAAATTATTTAAAAATATTATGTTGTTGTAATACTTGATGTGCAAAAAAATAATTTGCTTTAATTTCAACTAATTTCCAGGATCAAGACCATCGGGTAGACTTCGGTAGCTTGGATATTTCTCTTTTGTATAAGTTAATTATGTAACGTTTGCTTTTCACATAAAGTGAATTCTGAAAAAATATTTTTTAATATTTAATAGTATAATAAAAAATAAGTTAAAAAATACTTTTCAGTATTTGGTTATGTTATAAAAAATAAATTAGAAAATAACTTATTAATGTTTTATTTTTTTCAAGTTTATTAAAATAATGAGGAACAAATCTTACAAATTAAAAAGTTAAATGATAATGAAATTGAAAAAAAATATAATTTCATAAATTATCTCAGATAAAATAAATAATAATCAAAATAATAGAGATTAAATAAAAAATAAAAAAATTGAAAGATGAAGAAATTAAAATAATAATAATTAACATTTCATAAATTATTTCAAATAAAATAAGTAACAATTAAAAGAATGAGGATCAAATTTGATAGATAAAAAAAATTCAATAAAATAATAATAAGAAAAAAACAAATAGCAATTATAAAAATAAGGACCAAAGATAATATAAAAATTAAATTTTAAGAGATGAAATTAAGAAATAAATATTCAAAACAAAATATATATAGCAATCAAAAGTTTAAGGATCAAATTTGATATAATCAGCAAATAATAATATTTTTAAATTTTTCACAACTTCCAAAAAGTGTTTTCCGCCCAAAATTTTTAGGAAAATACTTTTTTGAAAACCAAGTCAAATTTTCCTTTGACTAGAAAGTGTTTTCCATTGACCACCTTTTCTAATGGTAAACAAACACATGAAAGTTTGGAAAGTGGTTTCCGAAAAACCACTTTCCAGAAAACAAACACAACCAAAAGGGAAAACACTTTCCTATAATCCAAGTCAAATTTTCATTTGACTGGAAAGTGTTTTCCATTAACCGGAAAGTGTTTTTCTTTGAATGGAAAGTGTTTTTTTTTACCGGAAAGTGTTTTCCGTTGAACACCTTTCCTAATGGTAAACAAATACAGGAAAGTTTGGAAAGTGGTTTCCCGAAAATTACTTTCCAGAAAACAAATATGGCCTATATATAATCATGAAAGTAATAAGCATGTTATTTTGGACAAGAATATAATTGTAATTATATTCCACTCTTTTGTAATATCTCATGGTATTCAAATTAAATGTTAAATCAAGTAAAGAATGAATTTAAATATTTTGTTGGACTTAATCGCACAAGTAGATATGCTTTTAAAAAATAATTTACCCGGATTTTCACATGTGTGATTGTGCAACAGATTTGGTTGTTACACTTGCATCGAGTTTTAGGATTTGTTATTTTATTTGTTTTAAAACTTAATTTTTGTATTTGTGGTCATATTATAGGCCATTAAGTTTTTATTTCTTTTCGTAGACTATATAAATACCATTTTGAAATGGAATGTAAGGCTACAAACCTTGTTATATAAATTATATGTGTTTGAGATGATTCTCACACATTGGTTCTTGAAAGAACTGAAAATTAACTTATCAAAAAATAATTGTTTTTGTGATGTCACTCTTTATACTTCTCCTTCGCAATTCATTATAATCATTGGGTGGGGGTTTTATTCCAAAACTTTTGGTGTCTCAGTTCAAGTAATCATTGTTGTCAAACTTCTATCTTAAATTTGATTTTTAGCTTTCTCGGTTCTATGTCAATTTTCATTGTGGGATACGTGATTGTGTGATCATGGGGTTCGCATCACCCCAAAAATGGAGTAAGGTTGAGCGGTCGGTTGTCATAAGCACAAAACTAAAATGAAAAACATTTCTACAAAAGTTATTATATGTGCACAGACATGCAAAAACATACTTAGAGACCTCAAAAATTACCTATGGTTGGCCGTAAGTAGTTGAAAGCATAAGATTATATATAAAAAAAAATACTTGTTTCAGGAAAAGATATTATTTTTTAGTGAGCCTACAAAAACATACATTGAGGCCCCAAAAGTTGCTTAAGGCTGGCCAATAGGGCATCGAAAGAGCAAAATTATGAAAAAAAACACATTTCTGCAAAAGTGTCGGGCTATTGTTTGCTCTTCAAGCTCAACAATATCGCACTTAAGCATGAGCAAGTCAAATTCCATCGTGTGTTCTTCTACAGTCAATCCAGATTGCATCAAATTATGAATCTTGAGAAAAGTCTCTTACCGATAGTGTTCGATTAAGAATCCCTCTCAAAATTCTTTTTCATCTTTTCCTAAGACTTGATCTTGCTTCTGCCCTCACAAGCCCTTTGCTTCTTAAAATTCTCCCATTATAAGGAAGCATATTTTATGAGTTTAAAAGCCATTAACTTCACTTTTTTATCAGGATACTCTTTGAAATAAAAAAATCCTCTCACTAGTTTGAAACCAATCAATGAAATTGTCAGGTTGCATTTTCCCCTCAAATTCAAGACTATCGATTCTCATGTCAAATCTTGATAAGCTTAGTATTTTATGCCTTCTTCATTGATGTTGAGAAGAACAATGGTAACTAGCATCATGGTATGGTCTGCGATGGAAAGGATTGACATCCTCTTCATTATTGTTAAAGAAACTAAGTTTAGTATTATTCTTATCATCATCGTCACGATTCTTATATCGTTCAAGACGCTCCTAGAGGTGCTTGATTTACCTTCTCATTTAATCCATTTCAAGAGCATGGATATCCCTCTTAAATTCTTGCACGTGACACCAGCGAACAACCATGGTTGTAAATCTAAAGCTGTTATACCAATTTGATATCATAAAGGTATGGAAATCACAAAGTTGTAGGTCACTCACATAAATGATAATTTTTGCTCATCACTCTAAGGTACAAAACCAAAGAGATACATAAATGAATAACAAACTCACCACTTTAGAGAGATGGAATGATACGATCCAAGAAAGAGTTGAATAATAAAATTTAGATTCTAGTGTAATTGTACATGTTGTCCAGTTTTATACTATCAAGTATAACTCTCAATCCAACCGTTTGATTGAGCTGAAATTTAATCAAGAGTTTTCAGACATATTTTTCTATATCAAGTTAAAATTTAACTAAGGCATCATGATACAGTTTAAAAGATGCAATATGATTTTGTTATTTGTTGCTTTTTGACTCGTGAACTTTCTATTTGGAGAGGATTTTATTTTTTTCTTTCCTGAGATAAGGCATTTGGAAAGGATTCCTTTCCTAATAGTGAAAGGATATTCAAAAGCTAATTTTAAGGCTTTTTTTTAATTCTACAAGGATCTTTAATGGACATCAATATAGTTTTCAAGTGTGGCAAGGATTTCTTTAATGTTCAAAAATCTTTTTTTACAAGGATTCTTGGGCTGATTTTTTCTATTATATATTTTTATGCTAACAAGCATAATTTTTTATTCAACCGTTGGATATAGCTGAAATTCTATCAGACGTTTCCAGAGGTCTTATTTTATATCATGTTAAAAGTTTAAATTAATCCAACATCAAGAAGGCCTTGCAATAAGATCCATGAGCTCATGTGTGGGATTTATATTAGTTTGCTGGTTGATTTAAGATATTTTTTTCTATTTTATTTAGAATTTTTATTATTATTTTTTTTAGAATTGTTTACGATGTCTTTCATATATTATAAATAGGGTTATTAGAGTGTACTTAGGTTTTTTAGTTTTCAATCATGATGTGTTTGAATAAACTAGTGTTTTGCATGATGCAACATTTTTCTCTTTGTTTAAACAAACAATTGAACTTATCAAAGTATAACTGACTTTATGGTGTTCTTCATTATACTTCTTGTTCACGAATTGGTATTCGTAGAATGAGGTTTCTTATTCTAATAGTGTTGATGTCGTGGTACATGTTTTCATTGTCATACTCTTACGAGACTTGTTTCAGTTTTTCAGGATTCGTTATCAATCTTGTTATAGGTTGAGTGATCACAAGATTCGCATCACATGGTTAAAGAATAAGTCCACCACTCATAGAGGAAATGCAAAACTTGATAGTGTGCCAAAAAGCCAAGTCAAAAGACTCTATTCAAATTTTGTTAAAAGATCTCAATACATAATCTAATTCAACTAAATATAATTGAAACAACCTTCTAAGTCTAGGTAATGTAAATCTCATGATCATGCGATTACATAACCCATAATAAAAATCAATGATACAAATCTGAAAAAGCTAAAAATCAGATTTAAAGATAAAACATGTAACATTACAATTATCTTGAACTGAAACACCAACACTTTTGAAAATAAACCCCCCACCCAACAATGATAACAAATCATGACCAAGAAATATAAAGATTGATGCTAGACAATTATTCTTCAACAGATTGATTTTCAATTCATTTAAAAATCAAGATATTAGAATCTTCTAAAACATGCAATTCCACGTAGTTTTTTTCTTCTTCTTTTTTTGGATAAGGATTAAAAAAAATTCTCTGTTCCCTTTTAAAATAGTATTACCAAATAAAATACAAAAGCTTGAATAATATAAAAACAATTTAATTGTTTCTAAAGTTATTCTTTTTTGTACGGCTTTATATTTGGATTTTCTGATAATATTTTCATTTTTTATTTGTTTGTTTCTTATTTAGGTTTTAAGAGAGCCTCTCTCCAGAATATGCCCATACTTTCTTCTTTGTTGCTTTAGGTTAGGTGGGGGGTTGTGTCCCCCTTTCCAAGCTGTGTAGTGTTTGTTTTTTTGTTGTTTTTTTTTTTTTGTTTATATACTTCCCTTATAAAAAATATAAATAAAAAAGATTTAGATGTACAAATCAATCTATATACAGAACGCCCCCCTCGACAGTGGTCATCAGCTACACAATGGGCTCAGAATATAAAATCAAGAAAAACCTACTTGGGGAAGAGTTCACAAGTGGCCTCTCAGCCACCTTGGAGGAGAACCCAAATTCTGAATTCTACATACGATCTCCACCAATGTTTGTCTCTGTTTTCATTCTCAGAATAGAATCTCTGGAGAAAACAATATTTCCTTTGACATCCATTTTTCCGTACTCTTTGGCAAGAGAATCCATCACGATTCCACAAGATCTCCATGTCTCGCACATCAGCTCAACACCAAAATAAACTAAATGATCTGCAATACTGTTCCCTGCCACCGACCTGCACAAAAAATTCAATGCTGAAGAGGTTGTAGCAACGTTTTGGGAGAAGAATCTCTCTTAAACTGTGTTAACTATATATTAATTTCTACATATCCCAAATATCATTTTCGCGGGGAAGGTCACCTGCTACAGTCTGGGTCTTCACCAGAACCATCACAGACCTTCTCCACTTCATAAACCAGACTTCCCACTCCAATGTTATGCAGCCAAACCTGCAATTAAGAGAAAGGTTATTACTGTTTTAAAAAGCTGAAGAAACCTAGTGCATGCGCATGATTCCCAAAGAACTTTTCTGTACGACTGTAAAGTTAGATGAGACTTGACTGGGTACAGATTGCCTAGTTCCAAAATCTCACGATTCAAGGACAAGGCTGAATTATCAGAAGGCTAAATTGCATAAGTGCATATTTTAATAGAAGATCCAACATGTCCAAGCAAAGCATCAACATCAATGGATTGATTTATAGCTGTGCAGACTTTTTTTAAAATGGAATTATCAGAAAATTCACATGCCTTGACTATATATCCATTGCATTGCAAGCTTAATATTAAATCCATCAATCATTCACCCGAGAAAGCAAATGTTACCTCTCTTGGGAAGTGATGGTATGTCTTTTGAGGGAAATAACGATAGTATGGAGGTAGATGTGGTACAATATCATGGTCATTTGTGACTCGAATTGTGTTTGGCACAAGTTGACTGTAGTAAGATGCAAAAGCTGCATTGCCAACCCGAGGCTGTCCAAATGTCATAACCTGAACATTCTTGGCTTCAGTATTAACCTGGAGATAGACAAATGCATGTTCAATAGCATTTCAAAGGCATCAACAACCAAACGTTGCAAATAAAATACAGTAGTAATAATATGGAAGTAAAGTCACACAATGTCGAATATAAAATGCATTAATAATATTCCCGGCTATAATTCAACACTTCTTGTCAACCGTCTCAATCCAGACGGCTTACACCATAGCTTCCTGTTATATTATTATATAAGTAGATCTCAATAATGAATTCTGATTGAGTATATTTTAAGTTAAGATAATATCACGCTATATTAAAATAAATGACTAACTTAATGTATGGATAACTGTAAATATGTGGTGACATCGTAATACTTTTGATTGTATTGTCATTTCTCTGTAAGTATTGGTTGCATGAGCCTGGATTGTATTGCAGATTTTAACTCGAGACAAATTTTTTTTGATAGGACCTCCGTACAAGGAAAACTTTACTGAAATTTTATTAAATTAGAAAAATTCATTATTTTAAATGGTAGATCCATTGCATGGTTAATATGCTTGTGTATTGTACTATGGGTGTTATAAGTTATGTCAAAATTGTCACGAGAAAAATATAAAGTAGGATATAGACAAGGCAATTTCAAAAAAAAAAAAAAGATTCACTTCTTTTACCATAATGATTGTTCGCAGGGGTGTTTAAAAAAATCAATCGAGAAAAACAAAAAAAAAGCCGAATACCGAACCAAGAAAAGAAACTGAGAAAAAAACAATTTAAAAATAAGAAAAAACATTTGATCCAGTCCGGTTTCGGTTTCAAAAAACTAAAATCAAGTAAACAAGTTCAACTGAAATTGAACCAACTGTCAAAAAATAAAGTATAAATAGAAAGTTTTCACCTAACCCTAAATCACTACTGTAGCCTCACTCCACCTCCCCCTGCCCTATCTCTAGTTCTACCCTATCACTTTCCCCATTAGCCTATCTTCCTTCCACCCTCTGATTCACTTGAAGAAAATCTCTTAAGTTACTCCAGTCCTCAGCTTCTTCATTAAATAATCCTTCACTGGCTCCTCTTTTCTTCAATTTTAGTGCTAGTGCAAGCACCAGTAGACCCACTGCCATGCACTTTTGGCATTACATTACAGCCTGTACAAGAAACCATGATCGATGTATGGAAGGCATTCTATATTCTAAGAGACTGAACACAGTAGCTTCACTGTGTATTGTCCTTCTTGCAGTGCGTGCGTGGCCTTCTCTCTATATCCAAGCTTGATGGCTAAATGATTATAATTTATTTGCTTTTATGTGTGACATAATCCAATGGGTTCTTAATTTGACTGATATTTTTTGTTGCAAACCCTGGATTTTTAGTGCTATTTGTTGAATCTTGAAACTTGACAGGTATAAATATTTTTCCGTTGCATCATTTTGGTTAATTACCTTTCCTTCTATTTGGAGATTCAAATGGAACAGTTCAGGCAGATTAGGGAAATGTTGGGAAGTTTGAAGGCTTTGATGGTATTGGATTTTCTAGTTTTTAAAGCAAAAAAACCAACCCAGACCGAACCGATCCGATTTGGTTTGAATCGATTTTCGATTCGGTCCAGGTAATTTTTTTCAGAAATTAAAAAACCCGGTTTAGATGGATTTTTTTGCCCAAACCTAACCGGGTTTTGAACACCCCTTGTTGTGTTTTAAAATACTATAATAAAGTGAGGGGCGTTACAGCGCTGGACTAGAAAATCCACAATTCAACACCTATGAAAATTTGTTTGTGTGTGATATGTGCTTGTTTCAAGAAATGGTTACTCATAATTACCACCAAATCAAGTCCGCAAAATGCTGCCATGGCTCCTCCCATTGAATGCCCTGTCACGATGATATTAAGATCTCCATAATACTTCTTTGCTCTTTCAACTGCATTTAGAATTCCAGGTCGAATTGTTGTATTGTGATATGCAGAATAAAACCCATGGTGCACCTGAAACCAAAAAAAAGGAAAAAGGAATGAATTATGAACTCCCGCATAAACCCAATCAACAAATTCAGAGAGACTTGAAATTCACACCATTGCATCAGGCATGCCTGGGTAATTTATATCAAGTTGTTTCCAGTACAAGTCTTCAATCCAATTCTGTATGCTGTCAATATGCAATTAAACCACATTAAAAAGCAGTCAACAATAGTTCCAACAACTGACCTAACCAACTTAGACCTAATTCAGAAAGAGATGGAATCAAATTCGCATCAAGTTCTTTCTGCACTATCTGTGAGCATCAAGAACTTAATAGATTTTGCCCTTAATAAGAACCACGATACTAATCAAGCACACATCACACATAAGCAACAAGGATAATCAAGCATCAAAGACTTGTAGTTGTTTGTTGGATTCTTGTCTCAAGGACCAAACAATCAAAACATAAGAAATCAAATTCAGCATGGAGGTTCTTATGGTGGCATGTAGCTTAAGTTACAAAAACAATGCTTGTCACTTTACACCTTTCATCAATATTTGGCCGAAGAAATATACACACACAAATCACATTGATTTAAATACACTACTGATGAGAACCAACAAGCACCATGAAAAGATCCATTAGGGGTATTAATTGGACTAATTACAAGGCCAAGAGCCAAGAAAATTAAAGAGGTTGTTTTGAGCTTAATTTTTTTTTCTAATATACAGTTTTAAGTTAACAAACATAACTTTCGATCCAACCATTAGATTAGACTAAAATTTTACCAGAAGATTCAAGAGACCTTTTCTATAGGATTAAAATTTCATAGCAATCAGAGCTCAGAAAGGCCTTACAACAAAAACCAAAAGCTATTGTGCGAGAATTGTATTATTTTTCTAATTGGTTTATGATTATCTTTCCTTTTGATTTACAAATTCCAAAAAGGCAAGGGTTCCTTTTTATCTTTGGACAACATAGGCGACAATTTTTACATATTCAACAAAGACAACTTGGAATTGTCAAAGTTTCCATGTTGATGAAGGATTCTAAGTTAGCAGCTTTTCCAAGTCAAAGTTTCCATGTGGATTAAAGATTCAAAGTCAGCAGCTTTTCCATGTTTTTCAAGGACATTAAAAGTCAGCACGTTGAGCATTATTTGAAAGGATTACTTATTAAGGTATAACTAACATTGCGACATCTTCGCATACTTCGAGTTTTCGATTCGTTATATTCAACAGGTCCAAGTTCAATTTATAATACTTTTGGTTCTTAGGTACAAAGTTATTTTTGGCTCAAGGTTTTCTATCCAAACTTGATTTTTGGTTTTCCGGGTTTTTCATCTACTTCATTATGGGTTTCTGGATTTTTATATCCACGGAATTCGCATCATGTTCTTTCTTGCGTGAGTTCAAGGGTTCTTACCCTCTGATTTGCATCAACTATCAAAACTTTCCATGTGCAAAGAACTCAATACAACATTAACCAAACAATTTTCTGGATACTACAAAATTTTTTGCTTGTATAGGACTGCTGATATTGACATAAAAGTGTGTGATTTTGTTCCGTTGTGAGCATGCCATGCATTACTGTTTCGAATGTTCATTACGCAACATAAGAATAATATTTTGATATTTTCACCATCTAACATTTGTGTTTTATATCCTCTGGAGAGTCTGCATAGCTCAGTTGACTACACAGCTGGCTAGCAGAAATTGCGAGCAACCCCCTATAACAGTTAATTTAAGAATCGGGGTTCATTGACAAGGTAAGCATAATTGAACCAACATAATATACGCATATGACAAACCTGTGTTCCTGAGTTCCTCTAAAGGCGATGACTATAGCATTAAGATCCTTTGCAACTCCAACAAATGACTATATCCAGTCATCATAGCATCAGAATTTTTGACAAAAGAGCACCACAAAAAACAAACCTATGAGTTATAATATCAGAATAAAGCAAAGGATATCAGGATTCAGTCTCTTAAATCAATATATGCAAGTCATAATAAATGCACACCTGTAAGCAGTGCTCAACATCAACAAGCAGCTCTATAATGTCAAATCCCTGTTTCCACAAAAAGATTTATCAGTCCAATTTTGAAAGAATGAAAACCTGATTGAAATTGAAAATGTTACAACTAATAACAGTACCGCAGTCAAACCAGAACACCTCGGGCATGTCCAAGTAAAAAGTTGTGTCAAATCTGACATATATACCTGCAGCCACAAAGCTTCTTTTAGTCACCAAATCATATAAATCTTTAAAAACCCCGTTCCGGTTCATACTGGTCTTGAGTTTTGTGTTATTACCGCAGAGGCATACTCAACCAATATTGTTGCAAGAGAGTGATTGTAAGCGGTTAGATGATTATCTGCGTGCTTATGCTCGGCCATAAGTTCTGCAGCAAATAATAAAACCCCTTACAATTTCTACTCCAACAAACCTCAATCTTTTCGTATATTTGCATAATAACAAGTAGAAAAAAAATATATCAACTAATATATATTCCATGCCCAAAAATCTTTAAAAAAATTGAATTGATCACACAATCTTGACCTAAAATCTTGTGCAATTACCCTTGACAGAAACAAGAGAGCAATAAATAAATGTATTAATTCATAAAATTACCTCTTCCACAAGAGAAAGCAAACAGACATACAAAAATCGCCAAAATAAACCACCTCCTTTTCCCCATGTACTCTGCAGTGATAACCCATAACAATCCATTAAAATCAAAACACACAAGCTAATTGAAAAACAAAAATTAAGCAAAAGGACCTGGTGGACCCGCTATCACAATGAATTCGGAGCTCCGATTTTAGGGTCTCCGGCGACCGTACGATTATATTAGACGGAAAGACTGCAGCCTTATCGTGTTTTTGGATAAAATAGAGTTCGTAGCGTAAAATAATTTGATTAATTGAGGAAAAAGACAAGGAAACACTGATTGAGAGACACAGAGAGGGGCGGGGGGGCGTAATAATATAAAGAACAAAAACGAATGTAGTTTGGTTTCCTTCGATTGCTTATTACCTATACTACCCTTTTAACTCTTCTGGTTTCCATCTCAGTTTGGGATTCTAAGGAGATGTTATGGTAATTTCAAGTAACCCTTCATTTTATTTTTTAAATATTTCTTGAATCTTACACGTTTGCGGTTTGCCCTTGTCAAATGTCAAGACCCATACTGATGATGCATTTTCCAAACGACTTGTCAAGGAACGACGTTCTCCCCTCTTTCGTTACCTCAAGAGTTCAGCGCCGCGCCCATTAAGAGCATATTTAACAGTGTGATTGAGGGTGTTTTTTAAATAATTTTTCATGTTAAAATATATATTAATGATATTTTTTTATTATTTAAAAATTATTTTTGACATTAGCACATCAAAACGATCCAAAACATACAAACCATATTAAATTTTAGTAAAAAAAAAAAATTCAAATTTTTTAGGAACGCAGCCGCAGCCATGTTCCCAAACGTTCCCTAAATTGGCACGTTCTAAGACTGAAGGCGGAGTGAAGTGCATGAGTATCGTTCTTTTCAAACGCCAGTTTCTATTGAATGCCCTGCTTGAGGAATAGAAATTTCATGTAACTTATGCTCGATAGAAATATTAGATTGTATAGAGTTGATGAATGAAGCGGATTCATTGAAAATTCACTGATGAAAAAATAAAAAAAAATCATTCTCCTTCTATATCTTATATCTATTGTATTTTTTCCCTGATGGATCTCTTTTATTTTTAATAAAAATCTGGGATATTAGATTATTAATTCGTGGAATACTTGTTTAAAACTACCTACAGGCGGTAGGGGTCGAGTTGTTGATGTGAGATGGATCGGAAAAAGGAGGTTCCGGTTATGTTCCAGAAACAATTCTGACGAGTTTTCTTATGCCTTTTTCTAGCCATAGCAATCCAACCAAGTCTAGAGATTCCTCCGATTGTCATTTTTGATGATCTTTTTTAGCACCGGTGGGCATGTTGATTTAACACTCTCCAAATTAAATCATCAAACAAAATTGATTTTACCATGTTTTGGGATTATTTAGGATTGTGGTTGTGGTTTAAAGTGTTTTTTGTCTAAAAATATATCAAAATGATGTTTTTTAAAAAAAATTTATTTTTAAGACCAACACATCAAAATGATCTGAAAATATAAAAAAAATAAATTTTAGTAAAAAAAATAATTTTAAATTTTAAGGAAACACGGTTTCAACTACGTTTCCAAACAGGACTTAAATTAGTTAGGTTGTTAGAAAGTCCACGTGAGTTATTTTTTTGGGTAATGTAAGGTTAGATTGGATTTTCTTAATCTTAATTTATCTATCTTATATAGTTATTAAATCATATGTTATTCGAATATACTCATGAACATTGTATGTGACAAAACCAAAGGTTATCCTTGCAATCTTTTAAAATATTAGTGCAAATGTAATGTAGTTAATCAGTTGATTATATTATAATAACTATGTTCATATAAATATATTTAATTTATTAAAAATTTATTTATTTTTAATACTCATCATATATATGATTAATAAATTTAATATTTTATTAATGAATCTAGAATAAAAATAAATTTATGTGGAAAAAAATAATTTGCAAATAAAACTATAAAATTGTTATAATTATAAGATTCTTATTGTATCAAAGTATTATTTCTAAAATGTCCATGGTCAATGTTATATTAAGACTGAATATCAATTAAAGTTGTTGAGACTTATATATATTTTGTTATTTTCTATATGAAATAAAGCAATTGTTCTCATAACTTAAGGTACGAGGAATACTTAGAACTAATATATAGGTGTCAAATGACATGTACACTAAACCGACTTGCATGAGAATTCCATATACAAAGGTCATTTGTGTTTATGGAAAGGCTCACGTGACAATTGTACAAGTGATTTTTAGACTTGAGATCATTAAGTTATCTTTATATAAGGAGTGTTATGATTTGATCTTGTTACACGTTATCCTAATCAAGAGTAACAAATGGACAGATATTGAATATAACATAAACTATATGAAGGTATTTAAATAACCAAGAGATTATTCATCATCCTAAATAGATTAAAAAAAATATTTTATTTGTTTTTAAATAATATTGATTGTAAATTCTTGTACAAGTAAAATGAGATTTGAAAAGAATTTTGGTTTTTCCCCCTAGATGAATGCATGATTCTCGTTTTGCCCAATGCTTCTGGAATGTCCTGATTATTGTAGACCCTGAATCGGATGTTCATCATTAATGGCTGTCCTGGATTCAGGCTTTTGTGGAGCACTGTTGCTTGGAGCAACAGTTCATATCAGTTTCTGGGCAGCAAATACCAGAGCAAGTTGCTTGGAGCAATCGATGCTAGGTAAATAATTTGACCTTTCCAACGCTTTCTGAACTCTCTCTTCTGAAACGCATGGTTCCCTCTTTCTTTCTAACCAGTGACTTGCCGGAGATTTTTGGCAGTACTTTGCATTTGTGCAAATAACGATCCGTTGAATGATACAGCATGCTAAATGTACAATTGCTGCTACTTATGTTTTTGTTAATTACATTTCTTCGTTTTCCAAGCAATTCATAAGACAAATAAAAACATCACGTATCCTTCTTTCATTTTGATGATCCAGATGGTTCAAAATGGTGAAAGCCAAATGCCACAGGAGAGCTTTTTCGGGAATTTATGAGAATGCAATTTCTGAAGATGATCAGCCATACACAACGGTATTTTAAACACCCAGTTTCACGCCAATGATTGATTGCTTTACACTTTTTTGGAATTCTGGCAACATGAAGAAAAAATTTTCTTTCGGCGAAGAAACAGCCGTTGATGTTGCTGATTATGGCCATTCAAGAATCATGTAGAACATTAGGGCATGGTTATTTCCTGAAAAGTAATTTCTGGAAAATTACTTTTTAAATTTTTCTGTATTTATTTGTCATTAGAAAGGGTGGTCAATGAAAAACAATTTTTGGTCAAAGAAAAACACTTTCCATTCAAAGAAAAATTTGGCTTGGTTTCCAGGAAAGTGTTTTCCCTTTTAGGCTGTATTTATTTTCCAAAAAGTGGTTTCCGGGAAACCACTTTCCAAACTTTCATGTATTTGTTTGTCATTAAAAAAATTGATCAACAGAAAACACTTCTCACTCAAAAAAAAATTTGGCTTGGTTTTCAGGAAAGTGTTTTCCTGAAAAATTTGGGCGAAAAACTTTCCGAAAGTTATGAAAAATTTAGAAATGTCATTATTTATTAATTATATCAAATTTGATCTTCGAATTTTTGATTGCTATATATATTTTGTTTTGAATATTTATTTTTTAGTTTCATCTCTTAAAATTTATTTTTTATATTAACTTTGGTCCTTATTTTTATAATTGTTATTTGCTTTTTCCTTATCATTTTTTTATTAAAATTTTTTATCTATCAAATTTGGTCATTCTTTTGATTATTACTTATTTTATTTGAAATAATTTATGAAAAGTTAATTATTATTATTTTAATTTCTTCATCTTTTATTTTATTTTAATTTTTTAAATTTAATCTCTATTATTTTGATTATTATTTATTTTATTTGAGATAATTTATGAAATTATTTTTTTTTTTCAATTTCATTCTCATTCAACCTTTTAATTTGTAATATTTTTTCCTTATTATTTTAATAAACTTGAGAAAAATAAAACATCAATAAGTTATTTTCCAGCTTATTTTCCATAACATAACTAAACATTGGAAAATGTTTTCCAACTTATTTTTCATTACACTACCAAACATCAGAAAATAATTCACTTTCCCGGAATTCACTTTCTAAAAGGAAACTACTTTCCAGCAAATAAACGGGGCCCAGATTCTTTCTCCAGTTCCTAGACTAAGTTATCAAGATTCAAGTCTGACATTGGGAATTCTTAGTATTATTGATACGAACGTTGGGATCATAAAGTCACGCAACCCACAACAAAATCAATAATGAATCCTAGAAAGCCAAACAATCAGGTTTGATAGGAATGTGACATAAAAGAAACATATCCTAAGACATCAATACTATTAAAATAAAAACCTTCACCTAATGAATAGTAATTCACGAACAAGAAGTATAAAAAAGAGCGTCACAAAGTTAGTTATATTTTAATAAGTTTAATTGTTCTTTGTTTGACGAAGAAGAAAAGTGTTGCATGATGCAAAACATAAGTTTATTCAAAAACGTCATGATTGAAAAGCTTAATTTAAGTACACTTTAAATAACCCTATTTGTAATACGTGAAAAAATCCTAAACAATTCGTAAAAAAAAAAGGTTATTAAAAAGTCAGATAAAAAAATTCTAAATCAACTAAGAAACTAAAATAAATCATATATAGTAGCTTTTAGATCTTATTACAATAAATTTTTTATGTTGAATAAATCTGAAATTTTAACATGATATAAAACAAGACCTCCGGAAACATCTAGTAAAATTTCAACTCGATTCAACAATTAAATAAAAAAATATGCTTGATAGTGTAAAATTATTCATTACAAAAATCAGCAAAAATGGGAAAAAAAAAAAAAAGCTTAATGTTCTCAGTTCCAAACCAGAAGCCACGCCCCCTGAGAAATAAGAAATGCTGAATGCTACTATAAGGCGAGTCGATTCTACTCATTTTCTTTTATTTTATCTGGAGCTGTTTCCAGCATGAGAAAAATCAACTGAATGTAATGTTTGAGCCTTTTGTTATGTTTTTGTTTGTCCAGGCACTTGAGGATGCCCTCGCTAAACAGGAGGAACTCCTAACCTACATTGATAGGAAAAAGGAATGTAAAGTTCACGTATCTCTGATATTGCATAGCAAAACTGAGTGATGCATGCAAACATTGTTCTAATTAACTCTCTTCATGTTTTCGGATTTTAAATTAAGAGTTCATGCTGATGAGGTAGCAGATACTGGGCTGACAATGGTGGCTGTAGAGATTTTTAGCCCCACAAATAATACTATAATGTTTTCAGACAAATCCCCCGTATATGCTGCTGCTGCTATTATTATTATTATACAATCATCTTCATGATACGATTCTATAAATTGAACAAACAAACAGGCCCTAAAAGCACACAAGATTTCCAAATGATTTTAAGAGCACACAAGATATTTATTTAATAAATTCTTTTCGGTATTGATTCCAAGATTTGAATCCAAAAGGTCGAGCATATTTTTAAATTAAGAGTTTTGTGCCATGCTTGCGATTCTATATACATCAAAATTTCCTAAATTTTGAGTGAGGGGGATCATCACAGATTAAATTAGAAAGGTGATAAACCAGAAAAATAAATAAATACACGTAATAAAAAGAAAATTTGAATGGTTTGACTACAAAGCTGCATCAAGATTTACTTGGGCCTAAAATTTTTGGCACACATACCAAAATCCTCTTGACTGTCCATGTAAGCAAGCAGCTCTTCCTGCCTCATTGAAGCTTTCATACAGAGCCTGCTCAGTAAGCATAAGTGATTTAAGCCATCACACAACAAGAGAACAAACAGACAAGCCGTCCCATGATAACATGCATTAGATGAAAACAGAAGCACGAGATGAAACAAAACAAAATGCATTAAACGCTTTGGAGAAGGGAAAAATTACCAAAAAGCAATATGAATAAGACTCCTCTCCCACCTTCAGCATGATACTAAGACACACTTTAATATGAACCCCATATATCATCTACGTCCTCATCGCTAACACCAGATTTCAGTGGACCATGGTGGTCTTCAGCAACATTCTCTTCCTGTTCTTCTTCAACTCCTGCATTCTCACCCTGCTCGGGTTTTGTAACTTCACCCTGCCAGCGCATCCATACATGCATTACCAATTCAGTGATTTTTATATATGAATACTGGCATAAATGTGTGATTGTTTCAAAGGTAAAAGTTGAGCCTGCAACCCTCCCACCACCCGTCCCCTCCCTATTGGTGCCACTACTGCAGATTAGACTACTGCAACTAAGCAGCAAGGGAAACACAGGATGAGCCAATGAAAGGCATAACACGATTAACAGTGATCGTTACCATCTAGGAAAGTCACAGAAGGCCGTATCTAGGACCTGCAGTTGGGCTTCCCATAACTTCTAAATCAA
This sequence comes from Populus nigra, assembly GCF_951802175.1. Classification (NCBI taxonomy): domain Eukaryota; kingdom Viridiplantae; phylum Streptophyta; class Magnoliopsida; order Malpighiales; family Salicaceae; genus Populus; species Populus nigra. The sequence continues at coordinate 19,645,467 of NC_084857.1, read as the reverse complement.
GTCAAGATAAAGTTCTCACACAGGTACTATCCTATTATGCTTGAATCTCTTTATTGTGCAAAAGCAGTCTGAGAACCACATGAATCCCAATTGGACAACCATATCAGATAATCAACAGTAGGGAAATGTCCACGAGAACAATAGAAAGCATAACATGAAATGTATAGTCAGATTCCAACACCAATGGGTCCACTCTTCCATTTTTAGCAGGTTAGTCAAGCTCTTCAAAATTTATTGTAACATATTATGTAACAGCAAACTGTATCCCAAACCAAAACCAGATGACCATTTCCATGTGAGCGTTTGCAGGTGGGACCTATTATCCTATAAATGCAAAGAACACAGCATGCAGATACACAGCAATACAACATAACATATCGATAAAACAGTAACAAATCAAGCTTCTAAACAAAGGGATATTTTGTTTTCCTTTACCTGGTAACTATAAGAGTAAACAGAGCATTTTATTCATAACAAAACAGAAAGGGGGCAGGAAAAAAAAGCATACACTAGTTTCAGCATTTAGCTCTGCATCCTCCTCGCCTGACACATCAACTAGGTCATCTTTGTAAGACTCTTGTTCTTCCTGAGTACCAGCAACTTCTTGTAGCTGCTCAATTAACTTTTCAAAATACGAATTATCTGCAAAAAAATCATATTATAACACATAGTATTCAACATGGCTCATCTCGCAATGATTAAAATCAGTCTTAAGTTTTGATTTCTTAATCGCTTGATCCTAGTGGGAATCCTGGAAAAACACATATATCATGCTATGTATAACACAATCTTTGGCCACGTATGAGAACAAATTATGGATTTTCACAATTTGATATCCTTTTAGGCTTTAGCTAAGCCAAATGTATATTTCCATTTCTAAGGGATTTAAAATGAAGCTACAAATCAGCAAACTAGGAGACTTTGATTTGAGATGCAGTAGAAAATGTGATACAAGGCCCATGGCCAGTCAGTAACCACTTTTGAGATGAAGCCAAAAGAGAAGAGAAGGAAAAAAAAACATCCAGATAAAAGAAGATCTTGGAATCCCACTTCACTCAGTTCCCAAATAGTGCAGACTGCAGACACCATTGTGTAATAGATATTAACTATACTGTAATACAAATTCAGCTTACTAGGAACTGAACTTTCAAAAAGAAAATAAGTTATGTGATCTATTCACCTTTTGGACGACTGCTCAGAGCTTCATGGAGCCTTAAGGGGTGCTGACGCTCCTCCTTTTTATATTTTAACTTGACTTGATGCCGTGTTCGACCAGGAAAAAGTTGTTGGATCATTGATAAATCAGTCCCAAATTGTTGAATCCCCTAAAACACAACAGCAAATATATCAGTTGAAACTTGAAATATAAGACAACCACAAAACACCAGGCATCATGGCATTGCATGCTGTGAATTGGCTTGAAGGAATTCATTAAGTTACATAGGATTTCTATATCTTCTCTCTCTTCTAACATCTCAAATTATATATTCAGGGAAAAGAGTCATAAATTTACACATTTTATTTTTAGGTTTTCATCACTACAGCAATTACTTGGTAGTAGAACTGGAATTTCTTACCAACCAGACATGATAATGCAAATCACAGGGAAAACTTTCCCTTGACTCTCTGATGATGTTGTGTCCCCTAAACAAGTTTTCAAAATTTTCAACTTACTGGAAGAACCAGCCAAAAAAATATTTAGACTAATGAACCCAACAAAAACTGACACTTAGCCAATCATCATGACCTCTGGTGTATCCATGACTCATTTCAAAGAACCAACCTAGTATGCTATCTTAATGTATCATCACATAGAACAGCTTCAACAATTTAGGCTCATAAGCACCACAAGCAATAGTGGACGGAGTTTGCATAACTAAAATATAAACAAAAGATTGAATTTAGATCAGTTTTAATTTCATGAGTACAAAAGTTGAAACAGATACTTCTATTTGCTTTGTTTGTCAGTAAAACATGTGGTTAATTATAGCCTTTTAAATGCAGCATTACAACTATGTTTACCTCATAAAACAACTCTGTGTCTTGTTTTGACCATCTTGAATTGGGTGCTCTGTCCATGAAAGACTGGTAGTTGAATAAAGATGAACTTGGTTGAGCCCTAACATATGTTTGGTCATCACCATGGGTTACGTCTTGCTCCGAAGCAAATCCATCGTCTTCATTATGGGAATATTCTCCATGAAATGGATTGTCAGTGCTGCAACATAGTGAACAAAGGTTCAAATCAATACACTTTAAAACTATATATAAGCATCTTCTTCCCGTGTGATGATTTTAGCAATCATTCCTGGAGGCTGGAGCATGCAGCATTATTGTCAGATTTTTCTTTTTTACTTTAATAAGACTAAACTGCTTTTCCAATTATTAGACAGATCAAATTTTACGTTGAGTTCTATGGATTTGGTCCAGAAGAAAAAAAAAAGGCAAAGCAAGTGGTGTGACGTGATGAAACGTGCTTCCAATAAAGCAGATTACTAGAAGCAGTTGAACAATTTTTGCTCGTTTTCTATTAGAAGAAATATGGGAAAAACATATCATGCAAACAGGGCACAAAGCAACTGCCAAATACACAGGTGACATTACAGTGGCTTCCATTTATAAGCAAAATTAGATGTATACATATACTGATTCAATCACAAGAGCCATGGCAGTGTGATGCAACATAACAAAAGCTCCTCAGCTAAGAATTACTCATGAATTCACACCATACCTTTGATTGTTTGGGGGAATTTTTGATGTTGTCGTCTGCATAAAAAGGACAGGAGGTCAACATAGAAACCTTGAACTTCTAAATATGCAAACATAACACAAATACAAGGATACTAATATGGAGATGACATTGATAAACCAAATCACAGTAAATTGTTGCACAAGAGAGAGGGAGAGGTACACATACTGCTAGCCGCTCCTTGTACTCTGCAAACAAAATGATGTCCCTGATAGGCAACCTCTTGAAATCAATCTCATCCTCTGGCATGTTAAGCAAATCCTTATTCACTGTATAAAAGAAAGCAATTTGGTAAGACTTAGATAAGAATTCATAATCTCTCCTAACAACTGACACACATATATTGAGATTACCGCATCTTTTGTTTTGACGAGTTGAATGAGAAAACTTCTTGCGAGGTTTTTGCATTGACTGTTCTGAAGTGTCATTGGATCTGTTGCGCTTTCGAACTGGTTTTTCATTTTCAGTCACTGGTTCCTTTGATTTTTTTGAAGCTCGTTTCTTTCGAGATGCAATTTCCACTTTGTTTTCATCGTCACTCTCTTCATCCCCTCTAGGTTCATAATCATTATCTTCTTCATCAACAGAACTACCAGGAGGTTCAGGTAACCCACCATTATCATGAGCTTCATGCAGCTCATCAACAACTTGAGGGCCAGCTGCCAAGGAAGATTTTTTGGACTTCCGGGAACAATTTGATGCTGAAAAAACCTTTCTTTTTCCACTCTTAGAACTCTAAGAAGAAACCAAAAGAAGTTAAACCCAATTGTCAGAACTAAATAAGATATTTATCCATGTCAAACAGCACTACCTCCTTTTCAGGCACTACAGGAACATCCTCTGAACGCACGACATTTGCATTAGCCAAGCAATTGCTTTCTGTAAAGTCTTTCTGATTTTGATCTACTTGAAACTCAGAGGTACAAGGATCAAAAGGAAGAAAATCGCCGGGGTGCATGGATGAGTCATCATTGCCATGAGCCTCATATTCTGGCTCATCACCAAGTTGAGGGGCAGCGGCCTGCTTTGTCAGACGCCTTGATGATTTGTCATGTTCGTTCATGTCACCAACTAAGGAAGCTTTTTGAGACTTCCAAGAACTACATGATACTGGAGCAGCCTTTCTTTTTCTACTACTAGAAGTCTTATAAGAAACCAAAAACAAGTTAGCACCCTATCTACACATCTAAGTAAAATATTTTATTCATGCAGAACTTATTACCTCCTTTTCTGGCAAATCAGAGGCATCCTCCTGATGGATAGCAGTCACATTATCTGAGCGAGAAGTTTCTGTAAGGTTTTTCAGTTCTTGGTTCATTCGAATCTCCGAAGTACAAGGATCTGGAGGAATAAAATCACCTAGGTGAGTGCATGGGGAATCAACAATATTATCTGATGGGAAGGCAGCAACTGAACACCCATCAATGTTTATGGTTTCAGAAGGAACAGGTTGAACATTTGGTGGTGGGGCCATAACAGACTCCATGACATCTGGGGACAAGAAACCTGGAGTTTCCAAGGCAGGAAATGCCCCTGATTCCTGAAACTAACCAAATTATTCCAAAACGTATTTGCAAGGAAGAAATTATACAATTTAAAGAAAGGCTGTAGATTCACCTCTAATTCCAACCTTCCATTATCAACCTGAACAGCAGCTTCATTGGGACTTGAAAAATCTGTCGCCACCACATTACATTTCATGAATGCTGAAGAATCAACAAAATTTTGTGCAGGAAAGCTAGATTTTCCCTTTGAGTCCTTCTGACAAAAGACAGTAGCTAAAATTTCTGGAGGAGAAAGAAGAGCCTGGCCATTGTTTCTCCCTGGCTCCTTGGTCCCAGCACTCTCCATATTAGGCTCACTAACATGATCGGTTAGTCTACCATTTTCAACACCAGAAGATTCAACGGGCAGCATGTTATCCAAGACAGTGGAAGCTAGACCTGCCACCTTTTCTACCACGGTATTGGAAACAGCAGAAGCAGCTAACTCAGATATTCCCTTCCTAGGCCGGGCCTTTACCTTCGACTGTAACTTGCCAGCAGCCCTCCCTGACCAAAATAATAATAATAATAATAATAATAATTTCATCAATCATCTCATAACAAAAGCAAAAGGAAAGGGGGGGATCAAAGATTGTGCAAGCGATGTATACCAGTTGATATGGCTGGTTGAGGATCCATATAATCAAAAGCGTCCAAATCTAATCTCATGGAACCAACCTACAACCAACAGAATTTCCAGAATTATCGAACTCAACCGCGCATCTTGGTGCAATATATCAAGGGCATGAGACAGATCAAACCCTCACCTCTATGGCAGATTCTACAAACCTAGAATTCAGGCCAACATCATTTCCAGACTTCATCTCTGCAAGCGGAGTATTTTGGGGGCTCACATCCTCTTCAGTTGCAATATTTTCAGATGAGGGGTTGACTAATTCCATGCAGCTGTTGTCGTTGAAATATAAAACTTCGCTGTCTTTTGATGGCTCATTACTCTTAACATTGCCCTGCTGAAGTAAAGCTGGACCATCTGGGTTCATCCTTGTATTTGCAACATCAACAGGCTCTGTGGATTGTGTTTGTTGAGAATGTGCCTTAGGTTCTTCCTCGGCACATTTAGATGGAGATGAAGAGACGGGTGCTGGATTTTCATTTCTTTGCCGAGGTTTAGCCTTAGGCTTGAATTTCCCGCCAGCCCTAGCTGTAGCAGAAGTGAATCCCACAGTGAATCTTTCAATAGAAGAACAGGGTTTCCATTAGTGACAGATCAACTATGTTGTGAAAGCGCATCTTACAATTATTTTTTAGAGATTTAGGAAGAATGTCATCCAGTAGATCTGAATCAAACCCCAATGAGCCTGCCTACAGACAGAAGTTTCAGGACTTATCAATCCCATGGATGCAACACATCAAAAACAATAAAGGAGAGGATGAGTTCTTACCACTCCTGCTGATTTCACAAAGCTAGATTCCTGGTCATCATTACAACCAGATATTGCAGCCTCCGAATCCATAGCACCAACACAGTCTGCATCATTTATCCTAGCAGGGGAGAGGTTTGCTGCCTCCAAGCTTCCTATTTCCCAAGAGGACAAACCTTCCTTATATTTCAGAGGTTCTTTGACCCCAACCATGTCAGAGGTGGCTAAGGGACTCCCTGACTCTTCAACCAATTTTGTTTTTCCATCATTGCTTTTCAAGGGTTCCTTAGTCCCGGAAGGTGATGATGGAGACAACGAACCAATTTGACATGTCAACTTCTCATCCATGATACCAAAAGGCTGAACAGAAATATTTGTGTCCAAGCTAGTTTGCGATGCTGCCACAGCCTTTTCCTTGGCTTTACTTGGAGGAAAAGGAATTGGTACAAATTCCACCTTTTTTGGTCGTGGTTTGGCCTTAGGCTGAAACTTCCCACCTAACCTAGCTACTAACAAAATTAACATCAAACAACCCAATTTTTATTTAAAGCCAAAAAAAGACCATTTGTACTTTGATTTGCCAAGCATTGCTTACCATTAGTCAAGGCAGGCTTAGGAAGAATATCATCAAAAGGGTCCAAATCAGGATCCATTTGATTATCCCACCACAATATTGATGACCAGCTATATTATCTCTGTCTCCACAATCAAGTGGAAGCCCAGCAGAAAACCCCCCAAAAAGGGCACTGTTACTCTTCCAGCACGCTAAGGAAATCAAGAAATATAATCAATCAGAAGATTGCAGTCTTGAACTTTCCAATTTTCTTGGAAGACTACTTCAAGAAATGAACTTACTTATACAAACATTCCCAGCTAAATAACACTATCACTCTTCAAATTAAGTTAAGCCCTGCTCTTCAAATCTGCATGTGTTAAGAGCTCACTTGAAAACAATTTCAAACCTAAATAGTTTGCTGCCAGGTTCAAGAACCAGGCATATGAGTTAGGTCCTCTCTGTTTTTGATGTTTATCCATAAAAATTAGAATGTCAACAGCCAAGTTATATTAAAACCTAAAAGCACCAGAGAAGTGACCATCTATGATTAGATATTGTTGGTCCACTAAATCCCAACAAATAAATCAAACACTTACAATTAGAGCTGCAAACTCTCAAATATCAAGTGACAAAAGAAACCATAAGGTATGCTTAACAATTCAACATTCAGTGACAAGTAACAGCACAAAACCAAATTTCATGATAGCTGAATCCCGCAACATACGTTGAGGGGGCCTGTAGCAAGCAATAACCAAGAAAAACTGCAAGTCTGCAATCATTGCCCATACACCCCTGTGAGAAATAGCACATGAGGTATTTAACATATGCCTGCATTTCATAGTACCGAATTAACAAGCATGCACAAACCTTTTCACTGATGTAACAACATCACCAGATTTGCTGATCTCTAGATTAAGGGCTCCACTTGCCCATCTAGTCATGATATACGGAGACAATGAATAAAACTTGAGTGAAGAATTACAGTACTTTTTAAAATACAGTAGCAATGCATGGGTTAGGCTTTTTTTCAATAAATACATGGTCATCTTCTGCATCGACAGCAACCAGTTATCGGAAAATATCCTATATCCTATGAAAAACAGACAAACACTCATAACTGACGCAGACGGCTTTTAGGTAGGCACAAAGCATCCCTCGGTGGGTAAACTAATAAGAAGCGTGCACACAGAGCATCGATTCATTCATTAAAGATCACAGTAGCATGGCAACATTAAAAAATCTTACACTAGTAGATATGAATATGGCAAGGGCATTTTGATTTCAAAAGTCAGAATCTGGTGTCTTACTTGGTATGTTAAGCACATGTATCATCAAGACAATGAAAAACAATTAGCTAAGAGCAACTCTGAAATATAATATAGAGGAGCAACAAAGGCTTTCAAATACAAATAAAGAGCTGCAACATCAGAGTTCATCACAACAATGATTTCCTTTTGATAACTTTAATCCACATGCTCGTTAATTGACTACGGGATATATGAAAAGCCAAAGAAACAGCAGCCACTTTAAAAATAAGTTCAGGTTAGAAAACATAATAAAATTTGATTGAGCAAAATTTCATTAATTGGCTCTGAGATTAGTAGTTGCAAGAGGAAAAAAACTTGAGCTCGGCTGCTTACAATGGCTTTATTTTACCAGGTGCAAAGGATTTTTCCACATGGTTTTGTCAAGATTTAACAAAATTATTTGCCATTAAAATGACTCCCCGGCTCCCCCCTAATTAGTTTCCCAACTAAGAAAACTAATTCAGAACTCAGAAGCTCCATATACAAAAAAAAAAAATCCTTCAAGGTTGCAGATCACTTACCAGTAGGTTGCAATTTGCAGAAATAATTCTTTTCGACCCAGATGGAAAGCGAGGTAGATTGTACAAAAGTGGAATTTGGAAATTGGTAAGTTACAGAGAGATGGAAATTGGAGAGATGGAACACTGGATGGTAAGCTACTTGAATGTTGCAGAGACGGTTTGTTTTGGATTTGGAAATTGGAAGTTTGGATTGGAACGCTGCAACTGGAAGGACTTTGAGAGAGAGAGAGGCGCTAGAAGACGCTAGGTTTTTTACCTTTTTTGTGCTGTTCTTGGCTTCCTGTAGTGCAGTATATATATTCCTTTTAAACACGTAAAACAGGTTCAGAATCGTGATTTTAAACGATTTCAGCCGATTTCAGCGTTTTCATACGATTTTACTGTAATTTTATTACTTTTCGAGTTTATAAACAGATTTAACACGATAATATATTTACTCGTAATATCATATAATTTTATAAGTAAATTCATGATTTTAACAATTTTATAAATAAATATTAATTAAAAAATAAAAAAAAATATTTTTTAAGACACAATCACAATATATATTTTTCACAAAAAAATATTAAAAAAATAATACAAAAACATGGAGAAAATATTATTTTAAAGTAAAAAAAATTAAAAAATTTTAAAATTTCTTGAGTCTGCATCCTAACCAGACACAATTTCAACATATTTTTTGAAAAAAATAATATAAAAATATAATAAAAACATTAATTTCAAGTTAAAAAAAAATTATCAATTTTTTTTTTTACAATCATCCTATGTCGATGTCCTTGGTGTTGATTGCTTATACTGTAGCTATTTCGATCCTGCAAGTTGCAGCAGCTAAAACATTAATTTTTTTTTCATATTTTTGTATTATTTTTAAATATATATATATATATATTGAGATTATGTCTTGAAAATTTTTGTTTTATTTTTAAATATATATTGCGATTTGTATCTTCCTTTTTTTTTTTATTATTATTATTATATCAATTATGATTATTATTGACATGGATCTAACATTCCTTTCCAGATTTATGAAACCAAGGTTCAACAGGTGCACCTAACTCATAGTTTTAAAATACTTTGAAAAAAATTTGAAAATTTTTAATCATGTTCACTAATATTATCATATATTAAAACTTATGGAGCTCTCCATAAATTTTAGGGTTGATGAAGTGAGAATCTTGGTGCTGGAATACATTAGAAGCCACGGCATGGCATTTGCAGCATGGAGTTTCCCATCCAAAACCAATGCTATTCCATTTTAAAACAATAAAACGAAGGGATCAGATCACTCCCTACAGTGTATGCAATGCTAGACGCCATGCAAATCCAAATGTCTAAGGACAAAAATAACATTCTTCGCAACACTGGTTGAGGGTTTTGAGAGTGTAGTTGTGGTTGTTTTTTAAAATGTTTTTTATTTAAAAAATATCAAAATAATATTTTATTTTTTAAAAATTATTTTTAACATCAATACATCAAAATGATCTGAAACCACTAAAAAAATATTATTTTGAAGCAAAAAAAGAATAAAAAATTTTATCAAAAATATTTTTAAAACACAAAAATAAACATGGTCTCAAGGTTTGGGTCCTGCACAGTGCAGGACCTAAGTGCGTGTTGAGTATTGTTTAGTGCAGGACCCAAAATCCAATTAAATCTTTACGTGTACAGGATCCAGTTTGGTGTTGGGTCCTACACAATGCATGACCTAAATGGATTTTGGGTACTACACAGGCTGGACCAGAGGGGGTGTGGATCCTGCCTGTGCAGCAGCCAAAATCCACCCAGCTCCTGGGCGAGACAAGCTACCTTTAGCTAGGAGCCTCTTTCTACTTCTCCATGAAAACAACGTTGGACTTGCATTTGTTAAACACATAGCTAGCCTTCTTTCTAAGCTAGTTGCGGAATGCAAGACCTAGAATAGCCTTGGGTCTTGCATGGAGTTCGACCCAAACAGGCACCCTGTAAAGTGTAGGACCCACAATACCTTTGGCAATATAATTTCTTTACTTCAAAATAATTCTTTGGAATTTTAAAAATAATAATAATACAAAAACATAGAAAAAATTAATTTAAAGCAAAGAAAAAAATTAAAAATTTTCAAGACATAATCTCAATATATTTTTCAAAAGAAAATATTTAAAGAATAATAGGAAAACATAGAAAAAAAGTAATTTATCAAAATATGAACCTGCAATTGACCCGGAGTAAACCAGTTAATCTACCGGGTCAACCCAAAACTCGGGTGATCCAGTAAAACTCTGGAAGGGGCCCTTTTTTTCAATAGTGTTTTTTCTCATACCCTAGACCCTTTGTTTTTTCATATTTTTTAAATACAAAAAAAGTGACATGACGAGTTAAAAAACCAAAAACTAAAAACAATAGACAAAATATCCTCTTTTTTATTTTGTTTATAACTCTTTTAAATTTTTATTATTATTTGACCCGTGGCAACGCGCGGGTTACATAGCTAGAATTAGATCTTAGATTTCTAAATATCATTATTTGTATTGAAAATATTATTATTTTTTAATTATAATTATATTAAAACTAGTAATATTTATAACACAAATAACTATATTAACAAACCCAAAAATATTTATAACACATATTACTTACAGTACTTGTTTGCACTTCCTGGAGAGTTCCTTTCCTGCCTCAAGCTGTTGTGGCCATAGAGTTTTTGTATATTTTTTTTTGAAAATACTGAGATTGGATGCGGCTGGGCTGTCAGATCCAACAAGAATATATTAAGTTTGGTCTTGCATTGGGCCCTGTCTATCAGCCATGCCCAGGTATTTGGGTGTGAAGCACTGACAAGACCCGTTTATTTTTTGTTTTTTAAGTCTTGCGGCTGGGATGTGACCTTCTTTTCCTCGCGTCGTTGTGGCCATAGAGATAGTAGAAGGTTTGAAATTTTTTTAAAAAAAAAATTAATATGATTTATATATTTTGGATTGTTTTAATGTGCTGATATCAAAAATAATTTTTAAAAAATAAAAAAATATCATTAACATGTATTTTAGCATGAAAAATTATTAAAAAAATACTCGCAACTATACTACCAAACAAGCTTTGTCGGCATGTGAGAATTGATTTCTTTTTGGGTCCTGAACAGTGCATGACCCAAATTGCTTTGGGTCCTTATATGTGCAGGATTTAACTGGGTGTTCGGTCTTACTGTTGCTGGACCCACCACTGCATGTGCAGGACCAATTGGGTGTGCCTAAAGTAAAAGAGAAGAAAATGGTAGAGAGACTCGGCACTTTCAGGGCCGGAAAAGAGCGATTCATTTCCGGCCTAAAAACTTTATTAGCCTTCGCAGATGAGTTTTTTTCTAGCTTGATTGCGAAGCATGCTTTTGCTACTCCATCTAAGAAAGGGACTCACCCACCTCGACGAGCTTCACACCTCACATTAAGAGTGTGTTTGGTATTGCGATAGCGATTGTAATTGTGATTTAAAAAAAGTTATTTTATAAAAAGTACTTTTAGTTGAGGTTGGTTTGAAAAAATAGGTGTTTGGTTAAAACTGTGGTTGAAGAAAAAGTAGTTTTAATATGTTTGGTTAAGAATGCTTTTGAAATTGAGGTTATAAAATAATTTTAAAAAATATATATTAATATTGATGGTTTTTAATTTAAATATTATGGATTTAACTATTGCTATTACATCATGAAATAAATCACACTTTATATATAAAAAATAACTTTAAGAAAAAACTATCTACAATTTCATTACGTACAAAATTCATTCGACAAAAACTACAAAATTAGGTAAAATATTATCAAAAATAAAATTAAGATTACAGTACGAGTAAATTTAATTCACCTTAAACTAATTTAAAAAAAAAGTTGTTGTTCACGTTCACGTGAACAGTGCAAGTGAAATTAATTAAGTGTACTGGTTTTTTTTTTTAAAAAAAAACCCTGTTCACTGAACAGTGGAGCTTGCCTCCACTGTTTTTAAAAAAATGCCTCCACTATTTTTATTTTAAAAAACTGTATATATGATTTTTATAAACATTATTAGCCTAACCAACCAATGGAAAAACACTTTTTTTTTTTATTAAAGTATATGATGTAAATCAAAAAAAAAATTGAGAGCTCCATTAACTTTAATATAACAATATTAGAAAATGAAATTAAAAACAATAAAAATCTTAATTTGAAGTAAAAGGAAAAAGATTTTATTTTTAAAAGTATTTTTAAAAACAAAAACAAACATATTCAAATAAGAAAATCCAACCGAATCTTAAATGGAAAAAAATTCTTATATGTCATTTTTATGAAAAAAAATACAAAATGAGATTTGATTTCCACGCATAAGGATCCCAGCAAGACCCAACAATGTTAATTTTTAACTTTTTCAATATATATTTTTAAAAATATATATTAAAGTCGTGCCTCGAAATTTTTTAATTTTTTCCTTTTCTTTAAATTATTTTTTTCCTATGTTTTTGTATATCCTAGCGACTTAAAGAAGTCATTAGCAAGTCGGCATGACAAGAGCTTGCCACATAAAACTATACCTGAGAAAATTTAAATTTTTTAATTTTTTGATTTACTTTCAATTAATATTTTTATATATATTTTTGGTATTATTTTTCCAATATATTTTTTAAATATATATTGAGATCGTGTCTTGAAAATTTTTAATTTTTTCCTTTCCTTTGAATTATTTTTTTTCTAAGTTTTTGTATTATTTTTTAAATATTTTTTTTGAAAAAATATATTGAGATTGCATCTTGAAATTTTTTAACAATTACCATTATTATTATTGTTGTATTTGTTTCAAAAAAAATATTATGGTAGAAACTTTGGCTAGAAAAGTTTAACATTATTATTAATATGATAAATATTATTATTTGTATTCTAAATAGTATTATATTTATTGTAATTAAAAGTATTAATATTAAGAATAGAAGAAAATTAAAAAAAAACTAGAATAACAATTATCATTACTATTATGCTTAATACTTTGTTTTTTAAAAAATTCTTACTGTGGAAATTGTGGTCAGACAAATTTAATATTATTGTAAAACCCCGGGTAATATTATTGATATTAACAAAATTCAAGATTACAAAAAATAAGGGAAAGTGATAAATAATATGAGAAGAATGATGATATATTCGAGAATCTGAATTGAAATGTTTTGTTCAGGTGTTAAGATATATAAATAAATAAACATGAAAATGCAAATAAAATTTTTATGACAATGAATTTCACGAAACTGAAGGCACCAACAAGTAACTTAGTAAAATTTGAAACGACTAGGGTAAAATTTGGTATAAACAAGCGTTAGAATTAGAAGAAGTTTATCCAAAAATCACAAAAGTTACTATTGAGTAACGTAGAAGGTATTTTCAAAGTGCAGGGGGTACTTTTTAAAAAAAGTTAAGTGTTTATGCGCGCGCGCGAGTGTGCCGGATGAAAGAAAAAAAAAGAAGAACTTGATTTTCAAAGGAAAAGGGAGCTCGCTCTCGGTCAGGAAAGAAAAAAAAAATCAAGTAAGAGAAAATTTCTCACTTTAAAAGTGTTAAAGTTTTGGATGTTACTTGATAAAGTGCTCTCACACTTTTAAATAAGATTTTTGAAGAATTTGTAATTTAAATTGTTTGAACTTTCTCAATTTATTTTTATTTTTTTAAAAAATTATTTTAAATTGAACTTCACATAAATGCATACCTGTTTAACTTAATATATCAAGTTTCTGTTTGAAAATGTGGTAAATACTATTTTTTAAAATGTTTTTTTGCTTGAAAATACATTAAATTTTATTTTTTTTAAAATTTTATTTTTGACACAATCATATCAAAAAGATAAAAAAACATAAAAATAAATTAATTAAAAACTGAAAAAATTCAAAATTCTTTTAAAATACAATTGAATCACAATTATCACCTAAATCAATTTAAAACATTAGAGAGTTTAAATATCACATTTAGTCATTTATCATGCACGGGCCATCCTTACCATGTCCATGAACATATCCTTACCCCAAGTTTCCCTGCAGGTGAACCTACTGCTAACACACAAAATCCATACCCAAAGGTTCGAGTCGACAAACCTAACCATTGACCCAGGGCTAACCAGCTTCCACATGGGGCGGGAATAAAAGGCGGGAAATTCCACTTCACCCCAAAACACGAACCTCAAAAGCGCAAATAAATAAAATAATGAAAAAACCTAGATAAATTAGCATGCGTACGTGCGTGCGTGTGTATATATATATATATATACATATCCCTAAACTTCCAAACCTGCCCTTAGCCCTCTCATTCTACTGCCTTTGAAAGTCGCTTCGAAAAATCCAAACACAGTCTCTCTCTAGAAAAAAAGAAAAGAAAAGCTGGTAACCCTCGATCTGCGAGAAAGAGAAGAGCAAATTTCTCATGGCGAAACCTTCGAAGCAGCAAACATCATCTGATGAGGCGATGTCTTCGGAGGAAGAGCCAATTAACGAGCAGGTCAGCGAAGAGGAAGATGAGGAGGAGATCGAAGCGGTGGCTCGCTCAGCTGACTCCGATGAAGATGAGGCTGCCGGATATGCTGAAGGAGACGACGGCGAAGGAGACGAGGCTGACGAGGTAGTTTTACGGTCTTGCCACTGGAAATGGTTGAAAGTTTGTTATATGTTTGGATCTAGTTAGGGTTTTGGTGTTTCAAGGATTTTGTGGGGCAGGGCTAGGTTTAACATTTATATGTTACTGGGAATCTTGTAGAGTACATATAGATGGCTTGTTTTTCTGTTAGGTGTTTTGGTGTTTTTTTATAGCGAATGAGACTTGCAAAATTAGTTAAATTAGGCTCGAAAAGGTGGAGGTGCTGAGAAATGAGTCATGTAATGCGATGACGCGAATAGGTGATTTTGTGTTTATGTTGTGATAACACTGTGTTAATGGGTTGCGGGAAAAACTGAAGGAAATCAAGTGAATTAGGAGAGTTGGTATTTGTTAATTAAATTACTTAGATTCACATGCATTGTTTTTCCCAGGCCTTTTTTGGGAGAGATTCCTAGATTCAATGATGGCTCTTTGGTTATTGATTATTCTGAAGTTGTGGTTAACTGTATTGGTTTGCTTTTGCAATTCATCTCGGGGTGTTTTGGTATATATTATATCATGGCTTGTACTTTTGAAATGAGTTTGATGATGGTTTTTTTTTTGATTTTTTTGAACGCAGGAAGTAACCAACAATGAAATTAGCAAGCGTGAAAGGGAGAGACTCAAAGAAATGCAGAAATTGAAGAAACACAAGATTCAGGAGATACTGGATCAACAAAATGCTGCTATAGATGCTGATATGGTATGTTTGTTTACAAGACTACTCAATGTATATCTGTTGCATGTAGTATATGGAAAAAAATGTTGGATAAGTTTACTTAAGTTAGCTTAATTGCAGAATAACAAGGGGAAGGGGCGCTTGCAGTATTTGCTGCAGCAAACTGAGTTGTTTGCTCATTTTGCTAAACATGATCAATCATCATCCCAGAAGAAGGCTAAGGGAAGGTATACCTGTTGTTTGTAGAAGATCCCTTCTCAAAAGAATTCATTTTGTTTTTTGACAGGAAGAGCAAGAGCTAATCATTGAGATTTTGGGCTATCTGAACACATACTTTGTGAAACTTATATACTGTAGTTGTATGATTCAGTACTTTTTTTGATGCTATACTTGTTGGAAATTCATCTAACAAACTAGTGTGTTGTTAATTGCTTGCTGGAAACTTTTCCCTATTTGAGTATAAGTATCGACGATGCATTAGTCATTTAACTGTGTTTTCATAAGATTCATGATTTATTTCAGAGATTTTATTGCAAAAAGGACTTTGTGAAAATCATAGAAGGCTAGGTTTTGGATGTCAGTCCAAGTAGTACTGGAATGGTGTTGATGGGCTGATGCGCATATTCTTGCCTTCATTAGCAAATAAAAAGCTGGGATGTGGAGAGAAGGGCATGCATCAATATGTAGCAGACCGTGATTTTCATTAATTTATCATGACAGTTTACTGAGATCATGAGTTTAATAATTGGACTTATCAAGCTGGGCAAAGATTGGTTAGACGTGCATTTCAAGCCTACTCTACTTTTTCATGCAACTCTTGCAGGAACCTTGATTTGCTTAGAGTGGACTGAACCGCTTTTATGCTCTGAATTCACCATGCATGGTTGTTGGCAAGGTTATGAATGCTGGTCATGCCTCAATGCTTCTAACTGTGATATACTTTGGTTTCATAATTTAATCTAGGGGTCGGCATGCCTCAAAAGTAACCGAGGAGGAGGAAGATGAAGAATGCTTGAAGGAGGAAGAAGATGGTATATCAGGAAACACACGGCTGGTGACACAGCCATCATGTAAGGGACCTTGTACATGTATTTTTTTTTATGCAAGCATGCATGCATACACACACTTGCATCTCTCTAACTGACTGTTAGATTAAGTATTTTGTAATTTTGTATGCTATTGATTTGGGTCCAAATACATTCCCCAGGCTGTTTGCATTCATACACATTTGTTATATCATGTATCACTGCATTTGAGTTATGGATTCACTAATATTCCATCTTTTGTTAGCTGGCTCATTGCTATTTCTTTCTTATTCCATCATTTGCTAAGCAAATGAGATGATCCACACTAATGGTGAAAAGATTTTTAACCTGACTGTCCATCCTTAACTTATATGTAACAAAATTAATGTTAGCTGAAGAATAGCATGCATCATTGTTGATGGGTGTCTGGCTAATTACATATTCTCATAACACCAAAGTATTTTCATTGATGTGATTGTTTTGGGGTAGCTTGATCTTGGTGGCTTAAGATTTATTTTTATTCTTTTCTGCAGGTATTCAAGGAAAGATGAGGGATTACCAACTTGCTGGATTGAACTGGCTTATAAGACTGTATGAGAATGGTATAAACGGAATTCTTGCAGATGAAATGGTATGCACTAAATAAGACATGGTCTTGGCGTTATCCTAATTTAAAAGTGCTTTTGGTTTTGTTTTCTAGAGTCTCAAGTAATTCTGTATTGTAGTTTTTTGTGCTATTAATATCATCTTCATTTTTCAATCCAGGGTCTTGGAAAAACCTTACAAACAATCTCTTTAATGGGCTACTTGCATGAATTCAGAGGAATCACTGGTCCTCATATGGTAGTGGCTCCAAAATCTACACTTGGTAACTGGATGAATGAAATTCGTCGTTTTTGTCCAGTTTTACGTGCCGTCAAGTTTCTTGGCAATCCTGATGAAAGAGTAAGTTGCTTTAGCTTTAAGTATAGTTTAGTAATAGTTTTTGCTGCATGTTTTTTTTTTAATTTCTATGCATGCATTAGTTGATAATACTGCATATGGTCTTTTTTTGGTGTTTTTGCCAGAAACATATACGTGAAGAGTTGCTGGCTGCTGGGAAATTTGATGTTTGTGTTACAAGCTTTGAAATGGCCATCAAAGAGAAGTCCACCTTGCGTCGCTTCAGTTGGCGGTATATTATCATTGATGAAGCTCATCGGATTAAGAATGAAAATTCTCTCCTTTCAAAAACAATGAGGCTTTATAACACTAACTACCGCCTCCTCATTACTGGAACTCCACTTCAGGTATTTGTTTGGATCTGTAAGGACATTGAAAGTTGCCAAGTTGGACCATACTGTAGATTTGGTTTACTTCATTGAGATTGACAAAATGTTGAGCGGTCATGAGGCTGCACAGAAATTTACTGTTTTTTTGTGCTATCTTCTGATTGCAATTACATCAAAACATTCTGTATAGTTTCTCTTACATAAATATAGTGTTATCTTATATTTTTTATGTGCAGAACAATCTTCACGAACTCTGGGCTCTTCTCAACTTTCTCCTGCCAGAGATTTTTAGCTCAGCTGAAACTTTTGATGAATGGTTTCAAATTTCTGGTGAAAATGACCAGCAGGAAGTTGTTCAACAACTGCACAAGGTAAGGAATTACCTTCTTTTGTTGAGCCTTGAAGGAAATCAAATGTCTTGGAAAAATATTTGGATTCTATTTATTTTGCCACAATTAGTAGCCATCTGATATGTTATCTCCATGGATTTTGCATTTCCAAGGTCCTTCGGCCATTTCTTCTCCGAAGATTGAAATCAGATGTTGAGAAAGGTTTGCCTCCCAAAAAGGAAACCATACTGAAGGTTGGTATGTCCCAGATGCAGAAACAGTACTACAAGGCTTTGTTGCAGAAAGATCTTGAAGTTGTAAATGCTGGTGGAGAACGTAAGCGTCTTTTGAACATAGCAATGCAGCTCCGAAAATGCTGTAACCATCCATATCTTTTCCAGGGTGCTGAACCTGGTCCACCATACTCTACAGGAGACCATCTTGTTACCAATGCTGGTAAGCTTCACCTTCTGGCGGATATGGAGTTTATTGATGTTTTTGTGCTCATAAGTTTGTAGCAGAAATTGGTCTTTATGTTTTCTTCCTTTTCCAGGTAAGATGGTTCTGTTGGATAAGTTGCTTCCTAAGCTCAAAGAGAGGGATTCCAGGGTCTTAATTTTTTCACAGGTAAGTTGTTCATAGCTACTGTTGGCTGGATAGCTAAGATTATGAATCTTTGTACACTAACATTTGAAATACCCCTCTGCAGTCTCTAGGCTTTTATGTTATAGTTCAATTACCTTATTACTGATCTCGTGGTTGGTTCTGCCTTTAATGCAGATGACAAGGTTGCTTGACATTCTTGAAGACTATTTGATGTTTCGTGGGTATCTGTATTGTCGGATTGATGGAAATACCGGTGGAGAAGATCGTGACGCGTCCATCGATGCCTTTAACAAGCCAGGAAGTGAGAAATTTTGCTTCTTGTTGTCAACAAGAGCTGGGGGACTGGGTATTAATCTTGCCACTGCAGATGTTGTCATTCTTTATGACAGTGATTGGTGAGGCTCTTTTTCAATCTTTCACATTGTGCTGCTGCTGCCTTTTTTTTTTTGTTTCTTGTTGAGGTTGTTGATGCGGCTCTTATTGTAGGAACCCACAAGTTGATTTACAAGCTCAGGACCGTGCTCATAGGATTGGTCAAAAGAAAGAAGTCCAAGTGTTCCGTTTTTGCACGGAGGTTCGCAATTGATCTTTGATGTGCTCAGGTAGAAGCTAAGTTATGCTAATTTTAATTCTCATTATGGTTGATTGTGAAACAGTATACAATTGAGGAAAAAGTGATTGAGAGGGCTTATAAGAAGCTTGCACTTGATGCCTTGGTTATCCAACAAGGAAGATTGGCGGAGCAGAAAAGTAAGTTGCATTTTCATTTTGAGCACTAAACAGTATTGGTGGCTAAAATTTTGCATGCGTGACATTTTTATGCCTTTTTCTTTCATGCAGCTGTTAATAAAGATGAGCTGCTTCAAATGGTGAGGTTTGGGGCTGAAATGGTTTTCAGCTCTAAGGATAGTACCATTACAGATGAGGACATTGACAGAATCATTGCTAAGGGAGAAGAGGCAACAGCTGAGCTTGATGCCAAGATGAAGAAGTTTACAGAAGATGCAATCAAGTTTAAAATGGATGACAGTATGTGAATCCACAGACAGATTGAGATTTTGACTGTTCGTGTATTTATTTGCTTGGTGATTTGAATGCTAGTGTACATGTAATAGTGCTGATATTTTTTCTGATTTCTGGCAGCCGCTGAATTATATGATTTTGATGACGATAAGGTAGGTGCAATCCTTCCATTCTTCTTAGGCAATGGAGGATATTCTGTTTGATCTCCATTTTTTTAGTAGTACTTTGAGGCTTGCTTTCATTACCTTATGTTCTCAGTGCCTCTATTTTGATTCTTATTGATGAAGGATGAGAACAAGTTTGACTTCAAGAAAATTGTTAGTGAGAACTGGATTGAACCTCCAAAGAGGGAGCGGAAGCGCAAGTAATGCTCCCCTTTACTTTCTTCCTTTATCTTTTGAGATTGAAGCATATTGGTTCAGCATTATATGACACATTTTTCTTCTTTGCAATCTTTTCTTTGATCAGTTACTCAGAATCCGAATACTTCAAGCAAACAATGCGCCAGGGTGGTCCAGCAAAACCAAAAGAACCTCGAATTCCTCGCATGCCTCAATTGTAAGTGCTTCTCAAACTTGCTGCTTTTGCTTCGGAATGGATATGGATTTTGAGATCCTGTGTTTGAATGTTCTTGTCTGCTGTTTTCAGGCATGATTTCCAGTTTTTCAACACACAAAGGCTTAGTGAGCTGTATGAAAAAGAAGTGCGCTTCCTCATGGTGGGTGATGCCATTGATCTCACAAGTTTTAATTCTGCCTTATCTAGTTGTTCTTTCAGAGGTACTTGTGCATCTTACTTATTGGGTTGCTTATCACAATTTCAGCAAGCACATCAAAAGAATCAACTGAAAGATACAATTGAGGTGGATGAACCTGAAGGTACTTTATCTCAGTTGCTCCCAGTTTTGTCCTCATTTTGTTTTTTCATGTCATTTTACTAATCATTGATTGATTATTGGATATATAGAGACTGGAGATCCGTTGACTGCCGAGGAACTGGAAGAAAAAGAACGGCTTTTGGAAGAGGTGAATGCAATTTCAAGTGTTGATTGAATAATTATGGGTCTCTTTACTTACAATTCATTTGTATAATTTCAGGGATTTTCCTCGTGGAGTAGAAGAGACTTCAATACCTTTATTAGGGCTTGCGAGAAATATGGTCGGAATGACATAAGAAGTATTGCGACTGAAATGGAAGGGAAAACAGAGGAGGAAGTTGAAAGATATGCTAAAGTTTTCAAAGAGCGATACAAAGAGTTAAACGGTAAGTGATGCCAGATTGTTCACTGTTCTTATTTTTCCTCGGATGTTGTTTATTAGTGGCTGTTGATAAAGTTCTCCTGGATTGAACATCATGCCTGTTAAAGTGGGGTCATATGACATTATTGGGTGCAAGGGTCCTCTGGTAACGGAACTGGCACCACCATGCTTGTATGCAAAACAAAACAACTGGAAATTGCTCATTTGGTTGCAATAACCTATTATTTGTATGTTTCACATTTTTTGTCTGCATGTACTGGTTGTTTTATCCTGGTCGCCTTTGTGTGAAACAGCTGTTAAAACTATGTTTGATTGTTACTGGTTGTAGATGGGTCTGGTTTTGGTTGGGTTTCTTTTGTTGGGTAACTTGAATTTTGTTAGTTTATTAGACCTTGAAAAGGATTAAACTATCTTTCATTTTCTTTTTTATTGTGGCATATGTATAGATTATGATAGGATCATTAAGAACATTGAAAGAGGGGAGGCCAGAATTTCTCGTAAAGATGAGATCATGAAAGCAATAGGGAAGAAGCTGGATCGCTACAAGAATCCTTGGCTTGAATTGAAGATCCAGTATGGTCAGAACAAAGGGAAGTTGTACAATGAAGAATGTGATCGTTTCATGGTGCAGTATTCTCTTTTCTTTATTTGTAGTAATATCATACAAACTGCTTGTTTATTTCCTTGAATTTTAAACATCTAGTGATGTTAAATGACCTTTTTGCAACACATAGATATGCATGGTTCACAAGCTTGGATATGGGAACTGGGATGAGCTGAAAGCGGCATTCCGTACATCGGCTTTGTTTCGTTTTGATTGGTTTGTAAAGTCTCGTACAACTCAAGAACTTGCAAGGAGATGTGATACCTTAATTCGGTTGGTGGAGAAGGAAAACCAAGAATACGATGAGAGGGAGAGACAGGCTCGTAAAGAAAAGAAGCTTGCCAAGGTTCTATTTATGATCCTCACTATCCAACCTTACCCACCAAAATCACATGCATTTGCATGCCGGGGTTATCATTTATATCATTTATTGTCCTTTTTCTTACACTTCATGTTGGGTTTGCATGATTTATGTGTTTGGGTCATCTTTAATCATTCACGCCAAAACTCTTTATGATCATCATATACAGCAGAGCATGACCCCGTCCAAGCGTTCCATGGGAAGACAGACCGACAGCCCTCCTTCCCTAAAGAAGCGGAAACAGTTATCAATGGATGATTACACAAACATGGCAAGTTTCAATCCACCGTCAATTCTTTTTTTCTTTTTATAATTTCTTTTTTCTTTTGAGAGGTGCTGTGTGGATAAAATTGTAGCTGATTTTGTTTTGCAGGGAAAAAGGAAGAAGTGATTTAAGTGTATTATAGGATTTTTTTAGGGGGTACAAACTTATACTAGTATCATCATGGTGAGTACCCCTCCATTTGTTAATCACAGCCCATGGTCTTTTCTTGTGGAGAAGGCCAATAACAAACTATTAGATCTCAACTGTTGCAATATTTTTATCTATTGCAGTTGGATGTTAGGAGGCTCTCTAATGAAAATTTATTGGGCGAACGGTTTAAGATTTCCCTGACGAAAGATGGATCTGCTCTCATATGTTTGATGTGCTGATCTGAATTTTGAAGCTGCAAAAGGTTCATGTGCTAATCTGTACAACCTTGCAAAAATTACAGTGCGCCCCCCCCCCCCCCCCCCCCCCCCCCCCCTGTTTTCAGCAGAAGTTGACAGAACAATAGTCGTCCGCCTGAATACATAATTATCCAGCTTTTACCAGCACAGAAGTGGCCATACGTCCAGGGATCCTAAACCTTTAGCAGGAAGTAAAATCTGTTTTCATCATATGTTTTTTTAGCAACGGGTAGTAAATTTAAATGTAGGGAGGCGCCCCATTTTTCTGGAGGTACTGTAGTTTCAAACTGGCGACTTTTGCAAATTATTTTTTGCTTCAAGTTCGAACTTTTCTTGAAGGGTCTGGTTTGGTTGTCTGTTGTGCCCGGGTTGAAGGAAAACATCACAAGCATCAGAATGCTCTCCAGAACGGTTGAGGCGAAGTTTCGCTCAAGGAAATCCAATCCCATAAACCACCATGTCCACATCTATAAACCGCTTCTTCTCCTTTTGTCAGTAACACTTGGGCAAGATTATGCAACTCTTTTCTTTATGTCTGAGATAATCCACTCCAGAACCCGTAAGTCGGTTTTCAGTGAAGAAGAGAACACCTTTACAATTCCAAAGGAGGACGTGAAATCATTGTGATTGAATACTTGTAATTCCAGAGGCACGGAACTGGTTTCTTGGTGCTCTGAGTTTGAACGCGTGTGAAACTGCCAGGAAATTTGTTGTACGGCGCCAGCATCAATTTGTTGATGCTTTAGCAACAATAGAGATTCTGGGAATTCGTCAAGGGCCGTCTTAATTAACATTAACAATGCCACGTTTACTGTAGCATTTTTCTTTTTTTAAAACTTTAGAAACAATGAAATTATAATTTGGCCTTTTTCAGCTGAAAATGTTGGCCTCCGCTGTGGGGATAATAAAACTTTTTTTTTACACAATAAAATAACTAATAGGAGAAAAAAAACTTTAAACTTTCATTTTGAATAATTATGACAATAAAAAATTAAATCTAGATTAATTTAATAAAGTTCAAATCACCATCTATAGTTTTGGAATTGGCTTTTATACCTAAATTCACTATCTCCTTGGTTTATAAGCTGTCAAAAACCTTTTCATATATCTTGTGACCTCGTCCTTAAAGTCATTATCCTCACTTTATCATTAAAATCATTGCTTACATCTCATTCAAGTTACCTCTTCGATTAGTCTCATTTCTCCATTCATCATTATTATTACTGTCTTCCCACCCTATTCATCACCATTTTAAACCCATGTAGCATTTGCATTAGTCTTTGAATTTAAAGTTTGAGGTTATTTGTCTACGTAGTTGGTAGTGTTTCACCATTTTCTTTCGCCATCACAAATTTACAAAATTCATTAATGGTAAAAAAATTATATTTTCTCACCAATTCTCTCATATGTTTACACTTCTTTCATGTTTCATTCAAAGCTTTTAATTGTAAGTGGTTTTAATATAAAAAAAGTTTGTATTGATGGCATTTGCAAAAATAATATCAAGAATGGACAAAGACACGACCAACATAGAGTTTATGATAAGAAAAATATTGTTTTAGACCCAAATTGCAATCTAACCTTCTGGATTAGATTTGACAGAAAGCAAATAAAAATGTTTTTGACGTAGTAACCAACCCAAAATAACTAAATAGATTGATTTTTAATGGTACTAACCTGAAATTACAAGACCTTTCAGTTGATGAACATAATAGATCATTTTAGACCCAAAATAACATTTTATGGTGTGTAACTTTTTTTGACTTTAAGAATAAACACAATTAACACATATAAATAAGGATAAACATGATAAGGAAAAGAAAACTAATCAAAACTAACTTATGCAATTCTGACCGAAACAAAGAATAAAGAAAAAGAAAAACAATTGTCATGGAAACAAATAGATAACAACAATAAGAAAGATATAACATGATTTCATAGCTTAGTTTTGATATCAACTAACAAGAACCTTGTGGCCACGTAACCTACAACAAATATGATAACTTCCTTAAGAAACTCAAATAATCAGGTTTGGTTAAACCTTGACTCAAGATTAACCTGTAACTAAGAACTAGAGGTATTAAATGATTATAAATGATGTTACAATGTCAATTATACCATGATAAGTCTGATTTACTCTTTGTACTAGTAAAGAAGAAGTTTGTTTAAGAAAAACTAAATTGTATTAATATCAAAAGGCTGCCTAAATTTGCATCAAAACAAGACATGATGTAGTCTAAGAATAATAACCCTAATGGTCTCATATTAGGTTACAAATCAATAAGGCTTAACTAAAACTCAACTAAGCACAAGTTTAATGCCTAAAACAAGCCTAAATATTGATTTTTTGGTCAAAACAAACCCAACAAAAATAAATTCTCTGAAACTAAAATATAATTATCCTAAATATAAATTAAAATAATAAATAAACCTTAATAAATATTCAGATTAATACAAGTTAGAGCAAAAACCCGAAAATCATATCCCCTTATATTGGATCCTTTGTAGTTGATCTGAAACTTGTAAAAGAAAAGGTGTCCCTTTGTGTCATCTATTAATCATCTTTCCTTACTTGAAAGATGTTATCTAGAATACTAAAGTTTCTTTCCTTGTTTAGCTGAAAGTATGATCTAAAAAATAAAAAGAAAAACAGCTGAAATATCTCATTGAAATAGTCCCATAATCTTTTTTTTTAATAAGGAAATCCAACAAGAGAAAGGAAAAAAATAATAAGAAAAGTTCTCCAATTCTAGTTGCCCCTTCTAATCCATGTTAAGGAATGATTCCTTGCTTTTAAAGGCCAAAACATGATGGAAAATAATTCTCATATGTTGTTGACTCTCTGATTCCATGTTAGGCATGGATTTCTTGCCCAACATGGAAAAACAATATTTCTTCTTCAAGTCAGCCCTTGTCGATTCTTTGTATCTCCCTTGAATATTAGAAAACTTCCTCTTACAAACAACTAAGTAGGTGTTATCCATGCATCCTAGTTTAACTAGGATATTTGATAAATCCTTGTAGAAAAATGATCTCAACATCTTAATTAATCCAATCCAACTTTGGATTCCATTTAACCCAAACTCATACACATTAACATAACTCAAATCAGACCTGATACAAGCTCCTAACAAGTTTATTTTGTTGCTCAAATCAGACCATATATAGGCTGCTTAAATCTTACTAAATGCAAGATTAATGGTTTTGGATTGAACCCCTCATCATACACAACCCAAGGCTAACCAAGCCTACTCTATGCTAAAACCCTCTCATGGTCAAATGGATTCAAAGCAAGAAACCCTTTATGGCTAATTGCATTTCAACTAGAAAACCAAGGCAATAAATAATGTTGGTCAAATAGCTTCCCATCCAAGCTCAAACACATAATTGAATGTTCAACATAAAAAATCATTGTCTAAATCATATCAAACCAAGTACGTGGGGCAATTTATTTTGTAAAAAAAATTCTATTTATTTTTTATATAAAAACACTACGGCGCTGGATTTGTAAATAAAAAAAAGGCTTAGCCTCGTGTTGGGCCTAATAATGTTTTTACATTAGAAGGCAAATGACACGTTGTCTGCTCTTTATTTTATTTTTTTAAAAAAAGAGGTGCAAGCGATGCGTATCCTAGCAAACACAGATTTTAAGAGATCTGCATTAGTTCTCCTTGACACTTTATAGACATATCTAAATGTATGATCCATATCGGCCAAGGGTTCTTGCTTTTAGACTTTGAACTCAAATCCATTCATCATAGCAAACCTATCCTAGAAAAACTAATTAAGAGAACACCAACACCTTAACAATTATAAGGCAAACCAAACACTAAGCAACTTACCTTAGGTAGGGCGTAGTAGGGGTGCTAATACCTTCCCTTTACGCAACCAGTCCCTTGTCTTAGAATCTCTAAAAGACCAATTAGAGTTTCTAGTGACCATAATATTAGGTGACGACTCCCTTATTTACAAAACAAAAACCCCGAAATCAATCCCCGCTCCCGGGAAGGGTCGCCGCAACATCGCGTTCATCGCAAGGGTGCGACATGTATATGAAGTTAAAAGCCTAGTTACATTTGTTTTGCGCATATAATTTCTAAGAGAAATCGGAAAAAATAGTAAGGTGGACATCAACAAAGTTACAATATCCATTTGCATGCGTTGCAAAAAAAAAATATATGTATAATCATTTGTTAACATAATTAAAACTTTAAACCTACTTTTTTTATTTTATATATACACCCCTAACTATTTTATGTCAAGCAAAGGCTTTTTGGCCCTTTTGGCTCGATAGTAAAGTTTATTAGGTATCTGGATTAGCTTGCGTGTATCTCGATTAATTCCATGAAAAACAAACTCAAGGTCTGACCAGTTGAGCTACCCTTCAAGGTTCCACGGTAGTGTTTCTTACTATTTCAAGATATAGAAAACAGAAGAAATAATAGAGATGTAAATGTATTTTTTGTTAAAAATACATTAACATATATAAAAATAAATTTATTTCTAAGATAATTTTAAAGAGAATTTTTATACTTTCAAAACAGGAGGTATAAAAAAAAACTTGTCTCCAAATACAATATTTTTTATTTTTTATTCATAAAATATCATTAAAAAAACTTTTAATTCTAAAATTATTCAAATAAAGCATGTAAGGATAATAGAAATTTTTATAACAATTTTAAAACTCGATCCAATAGTTGATTTGGGACAAGACTGGAATTTTGAGTCAGGGGATCAACTTAGATTAATCTAATATTTTAAAAACAATATCAAAACAATATTGTTTGATAAAAGAAAAATCAAAGAGCTTTTGAAATGAGTTTTGGTTCTGATAGGGTTAGTTCAGGTTTTGAAACATATACATTCTTTCATATCATCGAACTTGTTAGTAATCAAGTCAATATCAAAAGTTCATACAATTTTTTTAAATGAAAATACTTTCTTCATCAAGAGGGTATCCATCTTCCATCTTATTTCTAAACTTGTTTTTAACAATTTTCATGGCAGAAAAAGATATCTTGATTGTTGTAGTTGACGTGGAAAGAGTTAAAACCAGTCGAAATAGTTTGTTAATTAAATGATTAGTGAAAGTCTTTCTTATCTATTCACAGCTTCCTCAATTCAAATTGCAAGTTACATGAGGTTTTTAATGCTATACTTGTGTCCTAAGATATTTATGGGTTTTATGAAACATATAAATACATTGATAGTAGTAATTTTAAAATTTTTTAGAAGCTTTGAAGATCTCGTTAAATAATTTAAAATTATTTATGATTTATACAAAAATTATCTGAAGAATATTTCTTTTTTCAAAGGTTAGATGAACTCTTTACAATTGATTGTCACAAACCATAAGTTATTCAACTATTCAACCTCTATTAGTATATAAAATTTGATAACTTTATTAATGACAAAATAACACCATGTCCCCTGAAAAATATCACGTATATGATTTCATGATAACTTTAGAATTTTATGCAATCAAGTTACTACTTGATTTTTCTAGGTTTGGAACTATAATCATCTATATTAATTACATTACAGTCCTTAATTTTTAAAATTTATCTACAATTAAATCTCAACTTAATTAATTATCCTATTTTAAATATTTCCAAATGATTCTTAACATATGTGACTTATTAGGTTTTTAATATGTTGACCCAATTTTAAATCATAGTCATGTTCAAAATAAGACTAATTAAATTAAATAATTTTAACTTATTATCATGTTTGGGAGGCCATCAACCACGATGAATAAAAAAACAAGGAAGACTTAGGAATGAGCACTAATGATCCTAAGTCATGAGAACCCTTAAACATCTTTTAAGTTTATAAATACCATTTTCTTTCCTAACTAAGAGTTAAAGCCCACATAATATGTCTAATAAAGTCCAATCTAATCAAAAGCAATTAATCATGGTTGGTAAATAATGCTCTCCCGTGCAAAATAAAATATTTAAAAGATTATGGTTATGCTTTATGATTCATACAAGTAAAATAAATGCTTCAAAAATTTTATTTTATCTAAAACTCTTTGATCAAAACTCGAGTTCTTTGACCAACAAATCATGAAAATAAAGTCATCTCATATTTTTACCAAGAGAAAAACATAAACCAAGGTCTAAAATTTTGTTGGACAAGACATAATAAAATATAAAAAATCTATTTTACCTATAATTAATCTATATTACTATAAAACTTACATATTTAAAAGAATAATTATATATGTATATATATTTTAAATTTTGGACCTCATATGTTTTGGACCTTATTTGAGATACTTTAAATTTTATTTTAATTTAGGTTGATGTTAGCCATTATGTCAATTATTGTTTTACTTTATTTGAAGTATAAATGTTATTTTATAAGACAATATTTTTTAAGTTAGAATACATTATTGCCGCATATCGTATGTATGATGTGCAGATTCTCTTGTTTTGATTCTTCATTAAATTACTCTGACTCATCGAATAATAAACTAAACTTTATGGTGTCTATGCTTGTTCGAGTTTCTTCGTAAATGTTGAGTGAGGGTTTAGTTTTTATAATCTTAGTGTCTCCTACAAGTTATCTCTGAGTTAAATTCAATCACAAGGCTTTAATTTAATTTTTTTTAAAAAATTAATTTAATTGAGTTTTTAGATTTTTAGATTTATACTGTTCACATAAAAAAGATAACTATATCTAAATTTCTTACATGTTAGATAAATAAAGTATTATTACAGTAGAAACCTTGTAGATATCCATTGTAATCTCTAATTGAAAAGGTTTTAAAAGCAGTGTCATCTCTAACAGAAAAGACAGGTTTCATTACACAGAACTACTTCAATGGGCAGGACTTCGCGGACTCCAACTGCCCAATAAAAATGTGGTCTGAAAATTTACTTTTGACTACGGCTTCGTCCTACACAGACGACTATCTGATAGCTCTTTCTCCAGGAAAAAACGTGTAAGAAATTATTTACGCCCTGGCAGAAGCAGCATTGTAATGGAGACTAGGTCACAAGTGTTGATATTTAAGCACGGTCTTCTACTGAAAACGAGTGTTAGAATAAACAATCCATCCCCATACGAGGCTACAGAGATGACAATTCAAACAATCCAACAATAGTAAGCATTAGTGACTCATTGGAAAGATTGGCTTGGAAATTAACACTTGCAAATCATTCTCGAGCCTGAAACATCCTACAACATGACCCAACAAGCAAGTAGAAGCAGAGAGAGAGAGAGACAGGAGAAGCAAGGTGTTCGTTACAGAGTGATAAGATTATACATGGAGAACAATATCATGAAAACTTTTTCTGTATAAGCCGAAACACGACTGACTCAAAGAAATCCATATACAAGACTATTGAGCACAAGCTGTGACACCAATGAGGCACCCAAACCAAACCCACTAAACCACCCCGCATAAAACAGAAATACATGGGGGCAGAAATTAGCTAATCTTCCCAGACTTCCATGGAATATGAACTTCAGAAACCCCTAAATACATAGAATGACATGTTGCACACATCATTCTGCAAGTGGGGTTACCCTTAAATCACATGAAATTGAACACTACCCCTTCCCCTGAACTCTTCTTTAATTGTGTCCTTCCCTCAACCATATAATTGAAGAATTCATTTTCCTACTCAGCTACAAGAATGATACAGGACAAACAACAGTCAAAGTTCGATACAAGAAGTCTTAACCCTGGTGGCAAATTGAAACCAAGACAATGAAGGATGATGTATGTGCAACCTCTTTCGTCATGATGACCCTCAGAAGCATGGAACATACGCTGTGCCTAAAAGACCATAACCCCTTAACAATGCCCTTGTGGTGCCATCACTCGTTTGTACCATCAAAACTACCCATTGCATTTGCCCGCCTTTTCTCTCTCCAATTTTCACCCCATACTTTTGCTTCTGCAACTGCTCGTTCTCTATCTAAATCACGATTTCTTGGAGTTTCCCTTGCTCTGCTGGTACTCACAGGACTATCTCTCTGAGAATCCTGTTGGTCTGAGTCATCCAAACCCCATTTTCTGCCAGATCCACCTGTTTCACTCCTTCCTAATTCTGCACCAGTGCTGAATTCCCTAACACGGTCCCGTTTCCTATAATCAGGTGAGTTTTTGTAAGTGGAAGGGGAACCATTTCGCCCACCACGTCCATGCTCGTCTGGGCTATCCAGCCCATCAGCCATTCCCCTCCGATCATCTCTGTTCCTAGGTGTAGATGGTCCGACTCTGTTACTTTGATTGACAGCATTTGGGTCATAGGTTTGGGAAGCTAAATATGTGAGAGCAGTCACAACATCGCCTATTAGAGGCCTTGTAGCAGCCTGCTCTTGCAAACACATAGCTGCAACCGCAAGAGCTTGATACAGTCCTCGCATTGGATAACGGCCTTGAAGCAGTGGATCAGCCATTTTAGGGAATTTCCTACGATCCTTGAAAAGTGGTCTTGCCTAAAAGGCCCAGGTCCCAAGAAAAAAACAGAGGGAACATAAATTTCTTTTCATGTTAATTCAGTGTACAAAATAAAAAGGATGTAAATTTCCATGATGCATTAAAAAGTTTGCTGATAAATGAAAGGAAGAAACACTTACCCATGCAACTAGATTATGCTCTCCAGGATCCCGGGTGTTATCAATTGCCTTGCGCCCTGTGATAAGTTCAAGAAAGACAACCCCAAAACTGTAGACATCAGACTTTAAAGTAAGTTGGCCAGTCATGGCATACTCTGGAGCACAATAACCATATGTCCCCATCACACGTGTTGAGACATGAGTCTTGTCACCAACAGGACCTAGCTTTGCAAGTCCGAAATCTGACAACTTGGGATGATAACCCTCATCAAGAAGGATGTTGGATGATTTTAAGTCCCGGTATATGACAGGAGGGTTTGCTTTATCATGCAAGTATTCCAATCCCTTAGCCGCACCAGCTGCAATCTTCATCCTTGTGTTCCAGTCCAGAGGCTCTTTGCCCGGGGGAAGATCTGAAAACAACATTAAATACGCTAACAAGAGTGGGTTGCAGAAACCATATTATTCTTATCCAAACTTGAAACATGCATACAGGCAGATAAAGGGGATCGAAATCAATCTCTGAAATGCATCATTTTAGAGTAATTCTAAATCAAGAATCTTTGATGTTAAAGTTATGAAGAAATGTCAGCAACCACCAAAAGTGATATAACAAGAACAGTACTTAGTTTTACAAGTTACAACTCCAAGCATCAACAGATATAGTCAATCAAGGGCCTCGATATTGCTACAAAAGGCTGGTTTTGAGTTAAATAAACAAGTTTAGAAACTCCAACAGGTATTTGGTAAAGTTTCTAAAATCAAAGTTTCAGAATTTCAAGACAATTAAAACTAAGTTCTGGTTCAAACCTTGGTTCAAAAACTCAATTGCAAACGCAAGCTAGATATTATGCCACAGCCCTAGAGCTAAACAGATTGCCACCCAAACCTATCAACAGCCTTAATCTCACACTCTTGAGCTGCAAGAACCTGCCTTTTCCATTCAGCTCACCCGCAGCTATTTTCTTATACCTTCAGCAGTTATCTCTTCTCTAATTATCCCTTACCAGATTATGATAGGCTTTTCTTGTGGTCCTGCCTCAATTTAAATCGAATCCAATCACACTGCACTCTATACTCTTCCTGCACAGGGTAGGACCATCTCAGTTCAATTTCCTCAACGTCAGTTGGTGCTACCCTTGACTACAATAGCATTAATTTGTGATGCTGGTTTTACTACCGTAATTCATCCACGATCATCTCAACACGGGTTTCTTTGATAGCCATGACAGCTATACCAAATAATATTAGTGGTTCCTTTGCCACAGTTTCAAGGATCTTATTCATCTCCCTGTAGACTTAGTTATTGCCAGACTCCTAGAGATTAATCTCATTTCATACTGAAAGGGATGAACAAAAACACATGAAACAACTCTCAGGCCAAGCACTTCTGTCTATGGGAAATTAGATATTTAAGATTAGTCCACGCACAAACAGAAGATCTTTTCTCTTCATATTGAAAGATAGTACTTAGACAAAGCCATTCTCAGTTGAAGAATTAAATCCAGCAACTTAACACAAATTTGAGACAGGAACTCATAAGCGACCATTTAACAGATGGTTGATGCTAGTTAATCAAAAGATTAGACACAGGTTTGACAACTAATCCTTCTAAGTTCTGCATGGCAGTTATGTGAAGCAGACCCAACTTTAATCTCACACATACTGTAAGCAATATTGCCAAAAGCTTTGCAGTGAGTCTCTACTAATACTTTTGATTGATCATGTTTGCCATGAAATACCAAGATAAAACCTATACTTGAATTTTTTTTTTTCACTTTGCATTCTTCTAAAAGACCGCCCTAACATTAAATTATGGATATGATATAGCAACTCCTATAAAAAAAAAGTGCAAGCATGCCTTCATTGTTGGAACGCAGCTCATGAAGAAACTAAAATAATATATTGCTACTTGATCAGATAACTACACCACAAATAAAAAACAACACAACACATGAAATTGTCATCAATATTTCGCAGGGGTATTCATATGAATTGAGGAAAAATACCAGGTATCAATAGCAAAATTCAAGCAATTTAAAAATACCACTAGCATGCCAGATTCAACTACAACTGATACTAGCAATATCAAACATACAAACAGTACCACTTCAAATGCTAATGACACTGGTGGTGGCATTTTATAAATACTATCCCAGATTTGACTATTTTTATCAGGCATCATTCTGCTAGTGTTTATGTGTTAGAAGTGCAAGTTTGGCATTGGAAACAAGCAAAGATCAGCAGGCCAGAAGTGAAGTTTGGGCAGAATGCAGCAATGGAAGCTGCAACTGTAACTGCAACTAATTCTGCAGCAAAGATCAAGAGGATTACGTGGAAAATTAATTAGTTAGCTAGCTAGCTAGACTGGTAGTCATCAGTTACAAGTTAGTTGTTAGTTAGAAAGGATTGAATTACTTGTATAAAAGCATAATTGTACAGAAACTTGTGAGGCAAGCAATAAAAGTTTCCAGTTTCAATTTGCATTCTTCCATCTTTCTATTCTAGTTTCTCCCTTCTGCATTTCTTCTAAAAAATACATTGTTTTGTTAAGAAAGATCTCAACAAATTGGTATTAGAGCAAAGATATTTGGCCACTAATAGAATACTGAAATCTTGAGGTATTTTGGTAGTGAACTATGGTGGAAAATAACAAGATTAAGGCGTTGGAGGAGCACAGAAAAAGACTTGATGAACAAATGCAAAGCATTCATTAAGAACTTCAAGATTCCATAGCTGCAAACCAGAAGCAATGGCAGGAACAAACAAAAAGGGCTGAGCAGAACAACGTGCAAATGGAAGCTATGATGACCACATTAAAGTCATTCAGAAAGAAGAGATAACTCAGCTTCAGATGGGATAATACCTAACCATAGAGCTTACAACCATGGGGAAACTATGGGAAACCATGATATCCATAGGGTTGGTACAATGTAGCATTACCTAAAGTGGAATCACCTACTTTTTGGAGAGAAAATCCAAGATGGATTAGAAAGTGCAAGAAATTCTTCAAGATGCACTTCACACCAGTGAATAAGTGGGTGGAATATAACTTCCTTATACCTTGAAGGAAAGACAGAGATATGGTATGAAGAATTCTTCCTAAGAGGAAATGATTTGGCTATTTGGGAAGAATTTGCAAGAGCCATCTGTATGAGGCTTGGTAGTGGAAAAGATGATGAAGAATTTAACAAGTGCAGGAAAAAGGTGTAAAGGAGTATGTGGTAAGATTTGAAGAACTTAAATCTTTAATGAATGCTTTAAATCCACCACTACTAGAATCATATTACATCTCCAACTTTATAAGTGGAATCAAGGATGACATTAAACCAATGCTCAAGATCCTCAAGCCAACAATTCTGATGTGGGTTTTTGATCAAGTTGAATGGCAAGAGGAGTCTAATAATGCTTTGGCCAAGAAGAATAGATTCATTCCAAGAACTGCTCCTTCATACAATATGGGTGAAGAAAGCAAGATTGAGGAATATAGTCTATCTTTGAATGCATTGGTTGAAGGTTATGCACATAACACTAAAAGGATCAAAGGCAGTTGTCAAGGAAGAGACATTGTCATTTCGATTGATAGTGGCAGTACACCTTCACTGAAGCATATGTTATTAAAAAAAAAAAGGCATCCATTAAGAATACTATTATGCTTGTTGTAACAGTAGCCAACATAAATGTAATACTCACAGTCCAAAATTCATATGGTTTATGCAAGGATACAAGTTGCAAACAGATTTGAGAGTGCTTGGAGTAGACTGATTGAGAATCTACTCAACAATTCTGTTTGACTTCATCAAAATGAAATTGTCATTCAGAAAGGATGGTAGGATGACTGAATTGAAAGGAATTATAGAAGAAGCTGGATTACAAATGATCACAACTGCAAAGGACTA
Organism: Populus nigra; assembly: GCF_951802175.1. NCBI lineage: Eukaryota > Viridiplantae > Streptophyta > Magnoliopsida > Malpighiales > Salicaceae > Populus > Populus nigra. The sequence continues at coordinate 19,610,505 of NC_084857.1, read as the reverse complement.
CAAGAGCTTGAGAGAGGCAGTGTATGGCTTGATGGGATAATTTTTTTTTCCATGAAGGTATGTGAAGAACCTACTTGGGCTATGTAAAACTCAAAAATGAAAACATTGCCAGAAGAATATGACTCAGTGTTTGCAAAACCTAAACACCTTCGACCTGCTAGGGGATTTGATCACATGATTCCTCTCATACCTGGGGCCAAACCAATCAATATCAGACCTTATAAGAGCTCATTTGTGCATAAGAAAGAGATAGAGGTTGGTTAAAGAGATGTTGCAAAATAAGATTATACAACACAATTGCAGTCCATTTTGCTTCTCCAGTGTTGCTGGTAAAAAAGAAAGATAATACATGAAGGTTTTTTGTTGATTGCAAGCAACTACATAATTTGACTATCAAAACTAAATTTTCCATTCCATTAATTGATTACTTAATGGATGAATTACATGGTTCTCAATTCTTCTCAAGTTGGATCTTAGGTCTGGTTATCATCGGATAAGAATGCATGAAGAAGATGATGAGAAAACAACTTTAACTCATCATGGACACTATGAGTTCAAAGTTATGCTCTTTGGCTTGACTAATGCTCCAGTTACATTTCAAGCCTTGATGAACACTGTGTTGAAACCATTCTTAATAAAGTTTGTACAAGTATTTTTCGATGACATTATGGTATATAGTTCTACTCTAGAACTGCATATCCACCACCTGAAGTTAGTACTAGAAACATTAAGGGAAAAACACTTGCTAGCAAAGAAATCAAAATGTTACATTGAGGGAAAAACACATGCTAGCAAAGAAATCAAAATGTTTTGTGAGCAACAAGTTGAGTACTTGGGGCACATCATATCAACAGAAGGTGTACCCACTAATCCAAGAAAAGACAAAAGCGGTGAAGAATTGGCCCATTCCTTATTCAGTTAAAGAGTTGAGCAGTTTCCATGGACTGACAGGATATTACTGGAGATTTATAAGGGGATTTGAAGTCATCAACAAGCCATTAACTTAGCTTCATTGGAATAGAAAGGCACAAGATGCTTTTGACAAGTTAAAAGATGCCTTATGCAAGGCTCCAGTATTAGCCTTGACAAACTTCAACTGCACCATTGTGCTAGAGACTGATGCGTGTGAAAAAGATTTTGGTGCGATCTTGCGCCAAGAAAGGCCACTAGCTCACTAATGGCATTAAGTCCAATACATCTTAGACTATCAATCTATGTGGAGTATATGGCTATACTAATGGCAGTAGAAAATGGAGACACTACCTGCAGCATGATCAATTCATCATTAAAACTAATCATGAAAGTTTAAAGCACCTTTTGCAACAAAGGATTCATACTCCCATAAAAAATAAAAGTTTAACCAAGTTGTTAGGGCTAAGATATTAAATTCAGATAGGAGAGGCAAGGAGAATGTTGTAGCATATACTCTATCTAGAAGAATTGGTGATGTGGATAGCCCAAATGAAACACCATTGATTCTCAATAATTATTGCTGAGAAAATGATGGATGCAAGTAGTTGGCTAGATTACACTTTTGTTGAAGGGGTGCTGAGATATAAGAACAAAATAGTCATTGGAAAAAAGAGAAATTTAAGAGAAAGATTGGCAAGTGTTGCACATGATTGATACATAGAGGGCCATGCTGGATACAAAATTCCTATAAAAGACTCAAGGCAATGTTCTACTGGCCTTTAATGAAGACTTTAGTTAAAAAGCTAAAAGTTTGTGGAAGAATATGATGTGTGCATGCGCAAGATAGAAAGGGTAAGCATACCATGGATTACCACAACCATTGACCTGGAGAAAATAACCATGGATTTTATAGAAGTACTGCTGCATTCAAGAGGAAAAGATGCAACATTCAGAAGGAACCTAGAGAAATATAACCATGAATTTTATAGAAGTACTGCCACATTCAGGAGAAAAATATGCAACATTCAAATAGTTGACATGTTTACCAAGTATAAGCATTTCATAGCAGTAACACCTCCTTTTAGTGCTCAAGAGATGACTCAACTTTTCTAGGATCATTTCTACAAATTCTATGGGTTGCCAACAACTACTGTCACAGACAGGGATAAGGTATTCACTAGCCTATTTTGGAAAGAGTTGTTTAAACTATTGGGGGTGAAGCTACTGATGAGTTCATCATACCATCCACAGACTGATGGCCAAACCGAAAGGGTTAAGAGAACTATTTGAGGTGTATGACAACGCACAACCCAAAGAAGTGGCATCACTAGTTGTCTTTGGCTCAATTGTGGTACAATACTAGCTTCCATTCTTCCATCAAGATGAGTCTTTTTCAAGCTCTACATGGATATCCTCCACCAAGCAAAGAGATAGCTACACAAGAAACCACAATAGTAGTTGCAGTAAAAGAGGTAATTAAAAGAACGGCTAACATGGATCAACTGTTACAAACACAGTTGGAAAGAGCTGAGCATAGAATGAAACAAATATAGATAAGGGAAGGATAAAAGGAGAATTTAAGGTTGGGGATTTAGTGTATCTCAAGCTTCAACTTTATAGACATACAAGTGTGACATTAAGAAAAGGCATCAAGTTGAATCCCAGGTTTTATGGTCCATATAAGATAATACAAAGGATTGGGTTAGTAGCATACAAGTTGCGGCTACAGAAGGATCTACCATTCATCCAGTTTTACATGTGTCTTTGCTTAAGAAAAAGGTGGGAAACAATGCAGTAGTCTCTTCTTCATTACAAAAAGTGGATGAGTTTAAAAGAGTTGAAGTTAAACCTGTGGCCATTCTAGATAGAAAGATCATGAAGAAGGGTAATAGAGTTGTGGTTATGAGACTTATTCAATGGTCCAAACTATTCAAAGAAAATGCAACTCAGGAAGATTAAGAACTTTCAAGTCAATTTCTTGAATCCAGCCTTGATTCTTGAGGTCAAGAATCTCATAGGGAGGGAGTATTGTTACAAGTGCAAGTAAGTTTGGCATTAGAAACAAGCAAAGAAGCAGAAGCAAAGATCAACAGGCCAAAAGTGAAGTTTGGGCAGAATGTAGCAATGGAAGTTGCAACTGTAACTGCAACTAATTCTGCAACAAAGATCAAGAGGATTATGTGGCAAGTTAGTTGGTTTGTTAGTTAGACTGGTAGTAATCAGTTCCAAGTTAGCTGTTAGTAACAAAATAATTGAATCACTTGTATAAACGCACAATTGTACAGAAACTTGAGAGGCAAGCAATAAAAGTTTCCAGTTTCAATCAACTTTCATCTACCTTTCTCCTCTCATTTCTCCCTTCTGCATTTCTTCAAAAATAAATTGTTTTGTTAAGAAAGATCTTAACATTATCAAATCAAATTCAAACAGCAGCTGCCACTATAGCAGCATATATGTATCACCAACTCTCCAATCCCATTCTCTTTTTAAGACATTTTTAACAGCATCATCAAATCATTCTTAGATTATCCCAAATACCATAACTCTAATAATTCGTCTCAATATCCTCACACCAATGACAATGATGCTTTTGCTTATAACATCAATTGTGGTCGGTTCCAAATTCAATTCCACAAAACGCAAAGTGTTTTTTTCCCCTTAAAACTTCCCCTAAATACTGACAAAATGTTTCAAAGAAACAAGTTGGCCAGTCAATTCCCTCACTTCCTTTTGCTGATCTATACATAGATTTGATGACTACTAAAACTTTCCTAAGCTTTTTATTCTGAGAATAATTCAGCAAAAGGATAAGACCAGGGCTAGATACCCATGTTTTCTGTCCATTCTTAGTCAACTCTCTCACTCTCCTAGGAAGAAAAACTCATGCAGATCACCAAACACATAAAGAGGTATGATATCCACATATATCCTGAAATACATATTTTTAACAGAATGTAGTGCATGAACCAGTGATTCATCCCTGATCTCATGAATGGGCGATAGAGCAGTCTGTCCAGAGAAAGAGGTTAAAGTGAATGCATGTTGAAAAGACAAGTGGTCTGCCATAGGGGATCTCATTTTTCTACCAGGTGATGTGACAGAACAATTTAACCACAAGCAATGAGGTTGTATGAATGCAATGTATTGAAGCAAATAAGGCAAAGAATCTAACCATGTAAATGATCCTCCAATGATCCCAATGGCATAAACTCATAAACAAGGAGGCGTTGGTCCCCATCAGCACAGTAGCCAATCAAGTTGACAAGGTTTGGATGGTGTAAGAGGCTGAGCATGAGAACCTCCACCAGAAATTCTCTATTTCCTTGAAGGCCATTTCGGTCAAGCTGTTTCACAGCAACTACCTGCAAATGCAATTTCCAACCAACCAAATATCATCAAAGGAGATCAGCACAACATTCTTTGAAATTACATTTCAGAGCAAAAGGCTAAAAAGGTAAAAGACCACAGAATTTGAAGCTTAATATCAAAAGTCACAAAGTCTAACAGATAGTGCACATAATGTAAAACAAACATTACAGAATGTATACATGCATGATAATATGTTCATCCATTTCAACAAACCACTACTTACCTGGTCAGTGCTCTCAATGCGACCTTTGTAAACACGCCCAAAACCCCCTTCACCTAACAAGCACTCTGGTCTAAAGTTCTTTGTGGCAGCAGCTAATTCTCGGAATGTAAATATCTGTGCTGCAATGTTAGCTGTTGGTCCATCTTTGGGAATTGATTGTTCCTTCTTAGGATCAGAACCACTCCGAGATTTTGATTTGTCTGCATGAATATGTGAATCAGAAAACAGACAGATGAATTGCTACAGCCAGAACTTCGAGCAAGCTAAATTATGGAACACGATTCAGCAGTTGAGAGGATAAAGATATATATAAATAAATAAAATATGGAACAACATATCTTTATGCTGCTCTATACCTTTTATGTGACTCTGAGCACTTTACAATTAGATGAACTTCCCAAAACAATACTACATATAAAGCTAGAACAGCAAACGAGATGTTGGGCTTTTCTTATGGGTGAGTATTCTGAAACTAGTCTTTGTTCAAACAGAAATGACAACAATCTCATCTCATATTTCGAAGACAACATTAATTTAAGCCTAACACATCACTAATTTTACTTTCTTCATAGAAACACTGAGGACATAGAAACACAGATCACCTCAGAAGTTTTCGGTTTCTCATTCCCAATCTGCTAGGGAAATAGAAGATTTCAGTTTGAAAGGCAATTACTACCATCACATTTCATCCTAATAGTGATGATTTTTAAGACAGAAAGCAAAACATAATTATAAGAAACAACACAAATAGAGTTACTAAAAACAAGAGTAGATCACCAAAATAAACGCTTGGCACTACACCGTTAGAACAAAAATTAATCAGCGCAAACAAGAAGCTAGCAATTCAATAAAAAAACTGCAAAACTAAAAGAGAAAAAACCCAATTTATCAAGCCACTCATTAATGAAACAGATCAAAGCATTACCCAATTCTACCAGCAAACCATCACCAAAAACCTCTAAATGAAACTAAAAAAAGCATGATTCAACACAACAAAACCATCAAATGATCTTTAAAAAAGAATACAAAAACAAAACTCATTCACCAAAATTAACAAAAAAATCAAATTTTGTTACCTGAACTAACTCTGCCAACATGGTGAGACTGACCAGCTGAACCTTCTTTAAGTGAATCCTTCTTGTTCAATTCTTTAACAAGACCAACACCACTACTACCCTCCTTGTTTGATGACCCAAAACAAGGAAAACACCCACCCATATCAAATACACACAAATCAAAGACGACCAACTAAACCTTTACCACTCAAAAGATTGAAATTTTTTCAAAGTTTGAATCTTTAATTCAAAATTTAACACGAAAATTCTGTGTCAAGTCACTCACTTTGCTTTTGCTTTCTCTCTCTAAAAACTTTCCCTCTCTAGGATTTTCATTGTCCATTGAAAGTAAAGATCAATCAAGTGAGAGACAGAGAGTGTTAGATCAACAAATAGAAGAAAATCTTGTGGAAGCTCAAGCTAGCAAACCAAACAAGAGATTGTAAAAAACACAAAAGAAACCTCAAAATAAATCTCAAGTGATTAATGTAATAAAGTGAAGTATTTTCCTTTTCTTTTTTGAATATTTAAAAAATGTTTAAAGCTATTTGTTTTCTGAAAAAGTTAGCTACAACGTAATGATGTAATTATAGAACAAAAGTAATTAATGTAATAAAGTGATGCTGCTTCTTTTCTTAAGTTTTTATTTTTTTTAATATTTTTAAATTATTTTAATACATTAATATCAAAAATAAATTTTAAAAATAAAATAAAATATTACTTTAATATATTTTTAAATAAAAAATATTTTAAAATACAACTATTATTGTATTGCCAACAAACTATTAATTTCGTGTTTTAATTCAGCTCCTGTACAAAAGAAAAGAACAATATATGTTTTGTTTGGATTGATTTATAGCTTATGCTATTTATCAGATTTAAATTCAACCATATATTTTAAAAGGAAATTTCATATTATATTAAATTCAAATTGAAACAAATATTGTTGTTTTTCGGATTCTTTACAATCTTGTTCGTGTAGCTAATTTCTTCATATATTTTTAATATAATTTAAACACAATTTATATTATAATACTTCATTATTCATATAAATGCAGAAAAACACTTTATTTTAAAATTTTTTTCTTTATTTTTTTTATTTCATCATTCAACAATTTATTAATTTTAAATTAGTCATTATAGTTTTTTTTAAGATTATTCTAATTTTAAATAAATATTTTGATATTTAGTTAATACTTAATATATATTTTTATTATTAATTTATTAAATAAAAAATATGGTCAATGATCCGGGACACGAGTTTTACAAGTTAAGCTACAAAACCTTAAATTAATTTAATATATTATAATTTTAATATTAAAAAAATATTATATTAATTTTTTTAAAAAATCAAATCATATTTTTATTGGTTATCTATATTACTTTTAAACTCATCAAATCAATTGTATCATATAAAATCAACTTTCACGCAAGTTAATTTTAAACTCGATCTATATAAAAAGTTAGGTCGAAAGGTTTTGAGGTTGACCAATTAAATTTGATGTAATAAAAATATCCAATAATTTTTTTTCTTTCTATTGAATACTTTTTGTTTATTTTTTAAAATGAATTTTAATCTTTAATATTTATTGATTTTAAATTGATCTTTATAATTTATTCATGTTTACTTTCTATAATGTTATTATAATTTTAAACAAAAGTTTCGGTATTTGGTTTATATTCAATTCTATAAGTTTTTATTTTTATTATAATATCATTAAGTAAAAAATATTTTTAAATTTTTTTGTTAAACCCAATAGAGTCCGTGATATGAGTCACGTGTTTAGTAAATTAAACCTTGAAATCTAGATCAATTTAATATGTTGCTGTTTTAATATTAAAAAAAAATTTTCTTAAATCTTTTTTAAATTTAAATCAAATTTTTTTACTTATTGTTTGGCTTTTTTTTTACCCATTAAATAGATTAGATTTAGTTAGACAACTCTTACGGGTTTAATTTTAAAATCATGACTAGACAAAAAGTTAAGTTAGGAAAATTCAAGGTTGAGTTATTTTATTGAGTTTAATAATAAGGTCAAATATTTTTTTGAAGTTTAATATTTTTTTAATCCAATCAACATTGTAACACGAGTCTAAAAATTAAGTTATTTTTTATTTTAAAATATATTTTTTTATTTTAATGAATTTTTTTATTAAAATAAAAAAACTAACCAAACTATTCTCTATTCTTTTATTAACATGAGCCTTTGAGTTGCAAGGAAATAGAAATCTTAGCAAATTATTAGATACAGCTACGAAAATTATTTTACTTCTAAAAGAAAAAAAAAAGGAAATAGAAATCTTACTCGAAAAATACAGGGATGCCATAATTGCTAAGTAAACTATACGCATCCTCTTATATATTTATTATTATATTATTTATATCCTTTGAGTTATTTATTTTTTTACCGTTTAATCCTGGTGCCCTCGTAATAAGTGATTTTTTTCCAGTTTTTGTAATAACTGTCCAGAAAGTGGGACCCAATGAGGGGATGTGCTTCAACGCTTGTGATGGAGATTCCAAACACATGTATAAAAATGTTTAGAGAAGTTGTCTGGGTAGGGATTCCAAGTGATAAGTTCTATTTTAGTTTACCTGCGACGTGGGTTTTGAACTGTTGGATTGGATTCTGATTTTGTTCCAGAAGTGCGAGTGACGTCAAGGAGATTGATCCAACGTTGGGAAACTCGGTGTTGGAAGAAATGTATTTGTTGATTTTAGAATATTTTTTTTTTCAAAAAGCTATTATTTTTAGAAAGTAGGGGCAACAATAAAACGTACATAAACCCAATTTATTAGGGTTTGTCCATATGAATTTGTTAAATAATTACAATTTACTAGCCATAGCGTTACGGTATACCATAGTTTTGAGAAGCATGGACTCTTTTCTTTTTTTTTTTTTACTTTTTTTTTAAGATTTAGCATGGACTCCATTTTTCACTCAGAACTTCTTACTGTTAGAGTTTATTTGGTAGTGTGGTTGCGGATATTTTTCAAATAATTTTTCTTACTAAAATACATGTCAATGATGTTTTTTTATTTTTTAAAAATTATTTTTGACATCAGCACATTAAAACGATTCAAAACGTACAAACCATATTAAATTTTAGTAAAAAAAAATCAAATTTTTTAGGAACGCGGGTTGAACCGCGTTCCCAAACGTTACCTTAAACATGAAGACATTACAGTACCGGAACGCGATACAAATTGTGTTTTATAAAAATTTAATTTTTTTTATTAAAAATTAATTATTTTTTATATTTTGGATCGTTTTAATGCGCGAATCTTAAAAATAAAAAAAAATATTATTTTAATGTATTTTAACATGAAAAATACTTTAAAAAACAATCACAACCACGTTTCAAACAAGCACGTAGTATTTAGTAAGGCTTCGAATTTTAAAGAAAAAATTATTATTATTATTATTTAAAAATATACTAGTAATAGGCTTAATCTTGGTTGGAAAGGTACCCGAGAATTCCCTTGATGTTAAAATAAAAAATTGATTTCAAATATATATATATATATATATATATATATATATATATATATATATATATATATATATATATATATATATATAAACGTGAAACTAGAATTTAGGTTTAATCTTGGTGTGAAAGCTACCCAAGAATTTCCTTTATGTTAAAATAAAAAATTAAGTTCAGGTTTTAATTATGTAGTTAGGTTATAGAACAATATTGTACATGAATAAACTAACAAAACACTAAAATAGCTAGGTGAAACATTGTTTCATCTACTGTATGCTTATATCCATTAACAATATAAATTCACACGGTGCCAATTTTCTTCAGCACATAGGGTTTTTTTTTTAATTTGATAATTTCATATTGATTTTATTAGATATTAAACTTTATTATTTATTTCAGTTAACTTGATGTGTGGGTCTATCATGGAGTAAAAAAAATATTATCATTAAGTTGACACTTGATTTTATAAAAAAAAAAATCTAGATTTTAGATTTTCTAAAAAGATTAGAAATAAAGAAAAAAAAAAATAAGAGAAAAATGAGTATACAAAGCCACACAATCCATGCTATCAAAACTTAATAGAAATTGCTAAATAACTTTTAAGATTCTATTGAAATTTCAATAAAACTCCTCTAAAATTGAATATTTTCAAGTATCAACATTCACAATCCATACACGTTATCAAAACTTAATTCATGATCCAACAATCGTGGACCTTCTTCCATGAGCAACATAAACCACCCTTCATTATAAATATAAGAAACACTATAAATTAGTTACATGCATTTTTAATTTAATAAATTGAAATAAGTATTATGTTAAATTTCAAACCTAATAAAAAAGATTCAATAGTTAAATTACATGCATTTTAATACCAGTTTACTTTAGAATACAATAGTTAGTCACAAAAGTTATATTACAAAAAGGGAATTTTACCTATCCATAATTACATTATCTTTGCCTAAACACAAAAAAAAACTATAAATAATCTATTGCTCCATTTGGTCTGTGATGAGCTTGAAATGAATTTATTATACAATATAAGCATATAATTCAATAAGTGATACAACAAAACATAGACACCTCCACTTTTATTTTATTAAACCAAAATCAATACTTTAAACATAAATGTGTCATCTCTTTATACTTATCATCTACTTAATTCAACCTAAATAATTCATAAATAACCCAACAAGTCAGCCATATTAACACTACTAGCTTCGCTCTAGATAGCTAGTCAAATTGAGTATCTTGACATGAAATCACATTGACACCACTAGTTTCTCTTTAAACAGCTAGTCGAATTAATTATCTCGACAATCAATCACATTGATGCCACTAGCTCCACTCGAAATAGCTAGTCAAATTAAGTATTCTAACAATTAAGCACATTAACACCACTAGCTCTGCTCTGGATAACTAGTCAAATTAAGTATCCCGACAGTCAATTAAATTGACATCACTAGCTCCATTCCAAATAGCTAGTCAAATTAAACACTACATCCATCAATTTCACTGATATCACTAGCTCTACGCAGGACAACTAGTCAAATCAATCATTTCTTAGTATTAATAATTATATAAATAAATGCACATTTTTAAAAATGTGCAGTTCAAAAGACTTAAGAAATCTATTAAGCAGAAAAATTACAGAGCACCTACCTAGAACCCATGCTCGTGTTGTTGCTCCATGCTGCTACCTTAAACTGACCCATAGGTTTAATTGTTAAAATCCTCAGTTCAATGATAATTTTAAGAACACATAAAGCAAACTATGGGTCCTACCCCCTCCTTATAAGAAGTTTTGACCTAACCTATCTCTTAAGGGACTAAAGGTCACCTTTCAAATCTCATGAAATTATTTTTTTATATAATCTCAAAATATACCTTTTAACACAATTCTTTACATCAATTTAAATTAAAAAAAAAATAAATCTAAACCCTCTTATATGACTAAAACCACCACAAAAAAGGATATGAATTTCTTCCAAATTTTCATTTAAATTTCTTATAACTCAACCATTATACATTTCACTTAACAAAACTCAACCCAATTTTCATAATAACTAAGTCATCAAAGTTCATTCGTATTTTATTGGTTTAAACCGAAACTTCTTGCCATGGGAAACATATGTTTTTTTTTGTGATTTAATTCCATGCCCAAATTCAAACCCTTCTAACAAATACATCATGTAACATAATCAAATACATATTCCATATCAATTTGAATTAACAAATTCAAACCCTCTTACACTAAGTTGGCCGAATATCACACATAAAGGAGACATGGATTTTTCTTCAAAATTTCTTTTCAATTCCACATTACCCATTCATTTTAAACTTAACCTAACATAATTCAATTCAAATTTCATAACAATTAAACCATCCAAATTCTTTCTCTACACACATACACACCTCTAGGCCAAAACTTCATACCAAAAAAGGGGACATGATTTGATACGATCTAAGGAATATCATGATATCTGTTAGAGGTTCTTGTTGGTCTAGTGACAATACATAAGGCTAAGAGTTTCAAAGAAGTTTTCGATGGAACTTTTTAAAACACATGGGCTAATGAGGTGAACTTCAAGAAGATATTAAATAATGAAGTACAAGTCTTTATTAATTTAATTCATATTCAAGAATGACTTATAGGTGGGTATCCAAATATTATAAAAAGATTAGAATAAGAAGATTCAAATATGTCAATTTGACCTTTCACTGCTATTTTAGTTATAACTAGAGCTACAAAAGGAATTTTAATATGATTTCAATTGCATTAAAATTAGTTGGGCTATTGTTTTATTTATATTTTAATTATTATTATTAGGATATTTAGAGATATTTGGGCCTTTATTTAAATTTTGTTTCATTGGATTATTATTATTATTTATTAGGTTTGTCTATATTCATTAGGAACATCCTATTAGACTTAAGATTCTTTCTAGTATAAATACTTTTTTGTCGAGACTTTTTGAAGAGAATACTATTTTTATTAAAGAAATTGACATTTTTTCTATCTTTTGTGTGGGTGAGTTATTCCCATGCTAATATGAACCAAGTTAGGTTTGAATTTTTCCTTAAAATACATATTGACTAGTTTTGCAAGTTCAGGTTTATCTCTCAAAACATACATCAGATATAGCTAAAATTTTACAAGAAGATACTAGACACATGAAAATATATTTTGGTAAAATTTCAGGTTAATTAAAGTTTAGTAACATATTGTTTAAATTGGTTGAAGTTGTTGTTAATGTTTTGGTAGATTCATCGGTAAATTGTTATTTCTTGGATATTTTTGGCCAAATCAATCCAAACCTGTAGTGAGTTAATTTTGGACAGTAAATAGATATTAAATAAGGCTTATTTAGGCCATAAACTTGTGCATGAGCTTGGGTTACAAAGATTCCTAATGTAGCCTGAATTCATTGAAAAGTTAGAGTCCTTTCTTTTCCATGATATATATGGTAGCTACGGACTCTATATATGCTTTAGTTTTAGTTGTGTTTTATTTCTTTTGGCTCCTTTTAAGTTCTGATAGCTTAGAGAGAACTTTAACACTTATTTTCTCATTATTAATTTGTACTTTTGGGTTCGATTAATTAGCTAAGGCATAAGGCTTGTTTTACCTTAATTATTAATTAGTTTCTAACAATGGCCTAAGGCTTGTTGGGGTCCATGCTTTCAAGTTTATTAGTATAAGTTTTGGGTCAGTTTTGTAAGTAGACCAATTTAGCCCATAAGGGTAAATCCATTAGATTTTTTATTTTCAAGAGTATAAATACTCTTTCTAAGTGTTGCACGTGGCGAAAGGTGGGTTTTGAAGGGGCCAAAGGAGTCGCCATCTAGTTGTTTGGTTCAAGGTCGTTAGAAAATACGGTTGTACTGGTCTTGTGAACCCTATTTGGGAGTGTGGTTGCGGTTGTTTTTCAAAGTGCTTTTCACTTAGAAATGTATCAAAAAAATATTTTTTTTTTTAAAAATTATTTTTGATATCAGCGCATCAAAATGATCTAAAAACACCAAAACCATATTAATTTGAAGCAAAGAAAAAAAATAAAAAATTTTAAATTTTTTCAAAAGCACTTTTGAAATGCAATAAACATGGCCTAACACCTCTAACACACCCTACCTTATGTAAAGCTACTTTGCAGTTTGATGTGGTTCAGGTTTTAAGGGTTTTTTAGTTAGTGGTGTATCTGTATTTGATAATTGAGATTTACTTGTATGAATAAATCTGGTGTTTAAGAATTTATTATGGACTCGTGTACCCAAATAAATTATTAGGAAAAGGCTCTTTGTAATTTGTGCATTACAAAAGAAAAAAAATATTTTTAATTAAAATTGATGAGTATTTAAAATAAACTCTGAGAATTTTCTGGTTAATTCAAATATTTCAAATACCAACCTCACTTGTAGGTCCAACATTCTATACCAGGATTCTTAACCATTAATTCTCATGAATTAAAAAAATTGTGATTTATTGAAATATTGATCAAATTCTTATGAATTTAATAAACTAGTTATTAAATCCTAAAAATACATGCAAATATGTATTTTGAATTTTCATATGGAAACACCAAACAATATGATTTTCTTTGTATTTTTAAGACACTTGGCCGTATATAACACAAAAAAAAATCTTTTTATTTTTTACTTGTGGTTTTATCCTTAAAAAAAACTGAGGTTTAAGTGGAATTTTCCTAAAAGGGGTAAAATCCTAAAAACAAAAAAAAAGGTTTTTCTTTGTTTTTTTTATTATTATATGTATATATATATTTTTTATCTTTTTTTGGGGCCGGGTCAACCAGAATGGGTTGACTCAGTTGAGGTTGAACCAACTGAGTCAACCTAGAAACAAATTGAAGGAAAGAAAGAAAAAGACGAAACAGATCAAAATGGATGAAAAACACAAAAAATAAAAAATTTTCAAACAGAAATGGATCAAAACAGAAAAGATAAAAAAAAAAACAAACAAATGTTCTTCATCTTCCCTTAAAATGTACTCAATCCAGAGCGGATTTCAAATAAAATAGGTCATGTTCTTGTTCATAAACTTCTCTAGATCAAGAATCAAGGGTTCAAAACTCTTGATGATTGATAAAATCACACGATTTTGCCTAGAAAAAGGTTCCAATTCAAAACTGAAATTCTAGGATTAAACCCATTAAAACCTGTTATTGATGCTAGAAATTACCATATTGTTTATCACAAAGGGCAGACCTATCTAAAACAGAAATTAAGCCAAACAGGGTATGAGACTAGCACTTAAGACAAGATTCAACAAATGAATGTCTTAAATGTAGAAAAGTTGCCCAGAAAGCTGATAGATGAAAATGAGCCCAGAACGACCATTTCTAGGCTCTAAAGTGAGCCATTCCTATTCCCACAAACCATTGATAAGGAATAGGATTATGGCTAAAGAAACAACAAAAACAACACATAAACTAAAAAATTACATTGATTCCAAACCTAAATAACAATCAACTCAAAAAAATAAATGATTTTTCACAAAAAGAGCTTCAAAATCTGACCATTTTCACTTTAAATGGCCAGGTTAGCTATTTAGAAGCAGGGACTATTCTTTCATTAACAGAAAGTGCCCCTGTCCCTTTACTACCACTTTGGGAAATTTAAAATCCAAGTTTAATGTAAAGAAATGTTAGAAAAGAATAAAAAACATGTCATGGCAAACAAAACTTCATATTAAAAACAAAAGAAACATCCAACAGGCCTTATGAACTTCACTTTTAAGGTAAGAAAATGTATACCTTCTTGGTTTTAAAGATCTGAATTTGGATTGGTTCTTAGTATTATCTCCTTTTCTTATTATTTTCAAACCTCCTTAAACCAGAGTTGAAGCCTTGGAAATTTTCTGGGCAAGGCCTTTACCCTGTAGCCTAAGTTTCTTTTCTCTTCATTCCTTTCCTTATGCTTCTCTCCAGTTTTTTTCTTTGTGGTGTTCTTCGACCTCTTTTTTTATAGGCAGGTTTAGGCTTTTAGATGGGTTGTCTAGGGTTCCAAATAGCTAAAACCTAGTTGGTTTTGGGTGTAGGTGGTTTTTTAGGGTGCTTGAGAACTAAGGTGAGCGTTTTGACTAATTCCTATAGATTAGGGTTTTTCTTTTGATTTGGGATTTGTCAATTCCCCTCTTTCTTTCTAATTTCATGCAATTACATCCCTGCCAAACTTCATTTGTCACCCTTAATTTCAAGTGCCTTTTATAAGTTGGTATTTGGTTTCTGATTTGTTCAATTACCCCATAAATGACCACTAAACTTTTAATTTTTTCAATTTAACCCCTGATTCCTCACTGATTTTTTATTCTATATAAATATATTTTTTTAAAATATTCTTTACAAAGAGTACTTATACTAAAAAACTAAGCAACCTTAGTTTCTTTAATGGGTCACATATAAACCCAATTTAAATAATACCCAAACCAACTAAAACAAGTTTAAAACTTAAACAAGTGTTGTCGCACAAAACAAAGATAGATCAATACCCTAACTAATTAAAATAAGACAAGATCAATTTTTTCTTGTAATTTACTTAGAACATCAAAGCCCAACTTCAAATAAAGATATAGAAGTCTAGTTTCCAGCCCAACTAGAATCGTATTAAAATTCAACCTATAGCTCCATTTATAATCAAAACAGTAGAAAAAGGTCAAATTGTCTAATTTGAGTTTTTTTTATCTCAATCCAACAAGCCCTTATTGAACATGAATAAGACTAATCAATGCTTGTTCTTCATTATTTATTATCCTCTTGAAGTTCACCTTGACCAATGTATCTTAAAGAAGTCTATTGAAAGCCTCTTTAAACCTCATAGCCCTAAGCCTTGTCACTAGACCAATTGGAAACTCCAATGGATCTTTTGGTGTTGCTTGGATTGCATCAGCTAGGGTCTTATTTCATAATAAAAAAGAGTCTATTCTTCTCTTATTATTTCAAGTTCGCATCAAACCCATATTAAAAAAAATCATCTTGTTTAAGTTGTTCGCATCAAACCCATATTAAAAAAAATCATCTTGTTTAGATACTTGATTTTGCTGAACACGTCAAAGAAAAATTTTCTTGATCTTGATCTTGTTTCTTTCATGGTTTCATCCTAGAGTAAAAAAAAGGGAAAAATTACAAGGATTAATTGAATTGACAAGTTAGGGCATAAACAAATGCAAGCCCTTAAATTTTAAGGTTGGCCAAAAGTCTCTTGAATATTTTCTTGATTTTGCTGAAAAGGTACATACCAAATCTTGGTATGCCGAAAGTCTTTTGAATCCTTTCTTGATTTTGCTGAATATGTACATACCGAATCTTTGTATTGCCGAATTGAATTCTTGCTTTTCTTAGATTACCTTGCTTTGTTTTGTTAAAGTTTGGAAAATATAAATCTGTCCTGCCTTATTTTAATTGTTTTCTTGAAATTCTTGAAGTTGAATCTTGACTTCTTGAATTAGTTAGTTTTCTTTGAATCTTAAACATAAACTTTATTGCTTTTATTTTGTGTATTCTTTTCTTTATTATATTTCACATGAATTTACATTGTTATTCATAAATTTGCCCTCAAGTTTCATTTTAGCTAGTTTCATATATTTCTTGATTCTTGAGTCGTCATTATTACAAAATCATTATTTTGTTTTGAATGATTATTTGATAAGTTACTAAGTTACCTTTAAGAACCTAGTAAGTGAATAATAAGGTAAAAGGCATAGTGAGATTATTAGAGTGAAAAACATGATTGAATTGTATGAAATAAGAGTGAAGTGATGTTAAACCGAGTGTAAATACGTGAGGGAGTGTGTTGGGAAATCTTTCTTTGCTACTAACCTTTGATGCAGGTATTCATAATGTCATAAAAAATTATGATACAATTAAAGATGAATGATCTTGTAGAAAGACAAGATAGGTTAGATGTAATGATGGAGGCTTTGATAGGAAAAATAGATAAAATGAATATCGAGATAATTAGTAAACATGATATTCCAAGTGGAAAGGGAAAAGAAGTTAAAAGGTCTACTAGATGAGCACTTTCTTCTTCAGATGAAAATATAGCTGAAAACTCTAATGTTGATGAGAATGATGATGTAGTTAATCATGGAAGGAAGTTTTGTACATACCAAAATCTCTTATATGAGACATGACTAGGGGGAGAGTTTGGTGGTAGAGTTTGGCCAAATAGGGATTTAAGCCAATAAAGGAATTTTGACGATCATGATGGTTTAGATCATAATTTAGGTAGCATACAACTTAAAATTCCAGCATTTTAGGGGAAAAAATGATCTAAGGACTTATTTAGATAGGAAAAAAAGGTGGAATTTGTATTTGATTGTCATCTATATTTGAAGGAAAATAAGGTAAAACTAGTTCAATTTGAAGTCACCAATTATGTTATTATTTGGTTGGATCAACTTGTTATAGGTAGGAGACATAATGGAGAAAGACCCATTGATACATCAAAGGATGTGAAAAAAAATCATGAGAAATAGGTTTGTCACTAGTCATTACTAGAGGGAACTATATAATAGATCACAATCTTTATCTTAAAGTTCTAAAAGTATTGAAGAGTATTTTAAAGAGATGAAAATAACTATAATTAGAGCTAGTGTTTTTGAAGATAGAGAAGTCACAACGGCTAGATTTTTAAATGATTTAAATAGAGATATTGCTAATGTGGTTGGATTGCTGCATTATTTAGAAAATGAAGATATGATGCATATGGCTATAAAAATGGAAAAACAATTGAAAAGAAAAGGTAATGCAAGACCAAATAATTATTTGAGATCCTTTCAGGATTAAAAGTCAAATCTTAGGATAGAAAGTAAAGCACAAACAAAATCAATAGCAGTACCTAAAGTTATCGAACCCTTATATGTTAAAAAGTAGGTTGCGGTAATAAAGGAGAAAGGAATAAATAATGTTCAATAGAAGCATCAATAAGAGATTAAATATTTTAGGTGTCAAGGACTTGGGCATTATGCATCAAAGTGTTCAAATAAAAAAATTATGATTTTGAGAGATGATGAAGAAGTAAAGTTAACTTGTGATGAATATAAATGTTATAACCCGATTGTGACCTCTTTTTTCTTACTTGTTACAAAAAAAATCCAAAAAATAGCAAAAAACAACAAAAAATATATTGAGTCGATGTTGACTTTTTAAAAGACATCAAAATACAAAAAAAATAAGAAAAACAAAAAAAGATTTGGATAAGGGGACCAAAAATGCAAATAAAGAAAAATGAGGAACCAAAATGATTTTTTTAGTTGCTTAGGGATTAAGCAATTAGGAGAAAAAAGACAAATTATTTTGCCTATAAATAGGTGGTTGTACCACATAAAAAAAAGAGGAGAATTTTAAGAGGGAGGCCATTATAAAAAAAAAACTAACAAAAAAAGAACTCTCTCCAGCTCACATACTCTTCCAAAAGACATACACAGAAACCCCAGACCTATGATTTTCTAAACTAGCCATCACTCACAAAATAAAGAATACACTGAGCCACATAAAAAAAACCTCCGAGGACCATTTTTGATCACCTAGCCTCCAACCAAGAACAAAAAAAAAACACCTATACAAAAAGTCTCCTTTTCTTCTAGGAGTAAACCATGACCCTCTTATGTCCTTCATATTTAGCACCATGTAAAAATGCATAAAAAAACATAAGAGAAAACAAATAAAAAAGGGATCATTTTCCCTAAAATTTTCTTAAACCCATAACTCCCCTCATCCCTCACTCTTATCTCTTATGACAGCCTGAGTCTTGGTCTCTCAAAACACACAACACTACAACCTAAAACAAGAAAGTCGACAGACTCTCTTTCATCCAAAAATCAATGGCCTCCGCATTCATCAACCACTCACATCAGCCTCCCAACAAAAAATCATCTTTCTTTCACCTACACCAGCCACCACAACACAACCTCTCTTATTTTATCCCTCATTACCACCGTAACCTTCTCTTCCCTTTGAACAACACTAGAAATCCCAGCCACCATCGAGTCGTGATAGCCACAACCTTCTCTCCTTGCTCACTATCAACAATGTCAAACATCATTACCAACTCAATTGTTTTCTTTAACTTGATTACCCTCCCCCACTCAGGTTGATTATAACCTCAAATTATTTTTTGGACAAATTGCTATAATGTTATGAAATTTAGGACAATATTTATTGTTATGTATAGGTTTTGAACTGTTTAGACATTATTTGATATGAATTCATATGTGTTTTTGGTTTGATAATTTTTGTTGAATTGTGAGTTTATTTTCTTGGGTTGTGATTGCCTTTTGGACATTAAATGTTGGTGCATGAATTATATTTGAATTTGTGTTAATTTATTAGAATTATAATGAAATTTAAACAAAGTTCATGAAAATAAATTCATGTGAATTTCATTTGGTGTCGCTTGGTTTCAAGTAGATGAATGATATTTCATCTTGAGTAGACATCGTGATTAAAATAGCTTGATTACAACACATTTTTGTGTTTTACCAAACATGGCCTTAGTATAAGTTTGATAAATTTTCAATTGTTTTGAAAGATCATCTTTCAATTGATTTTGAATTTCCCATCTTTTTTTTTGATTCCCCAATTTAATATGTGAAATCATGACCTTCACGTGAGGTGTTTTTTGATATCAAATAAATAAGTTTCCTTCCATGAAAACAACAAAAATCTTTCTTTCAAAAATACAATTTTTATTTTAATTTGCATATGGCCAAGTCTTTCAAAAATAAAAAATCACATTTGCATAAATAAGAATAAAAAAATACAAGGCATGACTTAGAACATTTAAATACATAAAAATTCAAGAAAAGCAGTCTTATTTACATCTTTGCATGCATTTTTAAATTTAATAACCAGTTATTAAATTCATGAGAACTTGGCCTATATTTAAAAAACACCAAAAAAATTATTTTGTTTTCTTTTAATATATGAGGTTATGAACTTATACATAATAAATATTCTTAATATTAAATGAAAAGACACTTTCTTTCATTTTTATATTTTGAAATTAAAACAGTTAGGTTTTAACCTGATTAGATATGTACCTCCTAATCGAAGATAACTTTTCTTAAACCTTAGTTAGGTCAATAGTTAGAAAACACAACAATACCGTAGTTTATATCAGACAAACAAACAATACAACTTACCTTAGGTAAGATGTATTAAGAAATATAAGTTATTTTGTTTTATTTATTAATGATAGAATAATATTCTTATTTTCTTTTCTATTTAGCCTATATATAATCTTTTTGTGCTTAGGTTAAACCTATTCCTTTAACATCAATGAAACCCTAGCCTCTTCTCCTCTTATTTTTGTATTTCTTTTTTATTTATTTGAATTGTTTAACATGGTATCAGAGTATGATTTCATGAAATAAGGCTTGATCTCAAACATAGCTTTCGTGGATCCAACTTCAAGAATATATTTGTTCGATATCTATAATCTAGTATTTCATTTTTTTCTTTTCTTTTGCGTTCTGGTTTTCTTTGTTAGTTTATTATGGCTACTGAAAGAGATGATTCGCTTTAGTCTGTGAGTGTGAGATAAGATGAAAAGAATTATTTGCATTGAAGTTATGTAATGAGATATTTTCTTAAAGGTAAAAAGATGTGGGGATATGTTAGTGGAACTTTTGTGATACCTAGAAATACAGATAAGGGTTATGCTGCTTTGATTGATGTTTAAGAAGCAAACAATACAAATATTATTACTTGGATTAACAACTCTATTAAGCATTCTATAAGTATGTAGTTGGCGAAGTACGAGACAACAAAGAGGGTTTGAGATCATCAACAAAAGTTATTTACGCAATCAAATTTTGCAAAGCAGTATCAATTGAAGAACGACATACAAGCTCTTCACTAGAAAAATATGAGTATTTAGGAGTTTTATTCTGCTATGACAGATCTTTGGGATCAATTGGCTCTTACAGAATTAGCACAATTACAGGCATGTGGTGTCTATATTGATCGTAGAGAGTAGCAATGATTGGTATAATTTTGAAAGGCACTTTGCAATGATTTTGAAGAACTCAGTTGCTGAATTTTGCATCGTTCTCCACTTCTTTCTGTTAACTCAGTTGTCGGTGAGTTATTGCCTAAAGAAATACGTCTTTAATTTTATTCTAAAAAGGAAATTCTCCACCTCTACATCATCCATATGCATTTGTAAGTCCACAAAGTTACTAGATTTTGTTTCTTCTTGCTATTCTTCATCATTTACTCTATTTTTAGCTTCTCTTCATTATCTCTCTGAGTCGTCTTCCTATAAAGAGGCAATTCTTGATCCTTTTTTGTAGCAAATTATGGATGAAGAACTTTCTGTTTTATATAAAATAGATACTTGGAATAATGTTCCTCTACTTCCTAGTAAGAGTGTTGTTGGTTTTCGTTGGGTTTATAAGATCAAGACTAATTCTGATGGATCTATTGAGAGATACAAAACTAGGTTGGTTGTAAAAGAATACTCTCAATAGTATGGTATGGATTATGAGGAGACATTTTCTCATGTTATAAAAATAACTACTATTCATACTTTTATTACAATGGTTTTAGTTTGTTAGTGACATATCTCTCAACTTGATGTTAAAAATTCCTTCTTGAATGAAGATCTTTAAGAAGAAGTTTATATGACGTTCCCTCCTGGTGTTTTTCATGATTCTGGGTATGTTTGCAGGCTTAAGAAAATGTTATATGATCTCAAACAAGCACCTCGTGCTTGGTTTGATAAATTCTTTATTGTGATCTCTTCCCTTGGTTTTGTTTCTAGTAGTTATAATTTTGTTCTTTTTGTTAAGTGCACTAATATAGGTCGTATCATTCTGTCTTTATATGTTGATATCATGATTATTACTGGTGATGATATTGATAGTATTTTAGTTTTGAAGACAGATTTAGCTAGACAGTTTGAAATGAAGGATTTGGGTTCTTTATTGAGGTAGCCTACTCACCCAAAGGTTATTTTTTTCTTAGTCAAAATATGTTGGAGATATTCTTGAGCGAGCTAGATTTACTAATAATAAAACTGTATATACTCTCATTGAGATTAACGCAAAGTATTCTTCTTTTGATGATTTACCTTTGTCAGATCTTATTTTATACCATATTATTGTTGAGAGCTTAGTATATCTTACTATTACTCATCCAGATATAGCATATGCTACTCATGTTGTTAATCAGTTTGTTGATTTTCTTACTACCGTTCATTGGGCACCTGTTCTTTGTATTTTGTGATATCTTTAGGGTATAATATTTTAGAGTCTTTTACTTCTATCCACCTCTTTCTTGGAGTTGCGTGCATACTTTAATGCTGATCATAGAAGTGATCCCATAGATCACAAATAATTTACTGGTTTCTATATCTTTTTAGGTGATTCTCTTATTTTTTGAAAAAGTAAGAAATAATCTATTGTTTCTCAATCTTCAACCAAAGCAGAATATCATGTCATGACATCTACTACCAAAGAGATTGTTTGCTTACGTTGGTTACATGTAGATATAAAAGTTTCGCTTTCTCATCTTACTCCTATATATTGTGACCGTCATAACTTATTTTTGGGTTATTTCCTAAATTCATATTTTTTTTCCAAAATAAAGATAAAAAAATAAAAATAAAAAAATAAAAATAAAATAAAGACTGATATTTTGGCAAAATTAAGCCGGGAGGATTTCACATGTAGAAAAATCAAGCTACAATTTTGGATGAAATCAGGAGCTTAATTGTACCCTATTTTACCAAAAAGTAGAAAGAAAATACAGATTCAAGGTCAAATTAAATTATTATTGGATGAATTTGCATAAAAAATAATCCTAGGGACATAATTGGATTTTTAATAGGCCAATTTGATTTAATCATGAGCCATATTAAAGTTTAATTATGTTGAAGAATTAATTTGAGTCCAATTAAAAAATTTAATTAGGTGCAGGGACTTAATTATACTTGAAATGGGTCAAATTAATTTTAATAAGGGCTTAATTGGTGAAAAATTAAGTTTGAGAGCCCAAATTGAGCTTAATTGAGAAGATTGCAATTTTAAAAGACCAAATTTTATATTTAACATGTCAATTGATTGAAATTAAGGGTAAAATTTTGAGAAAACCACAATTTTTTTTAAAGGGCTTTTGAAATGTTTTTGGACTTTTTTTGTTTTGTTTTGTTTTATTTAATTAATTAATTTTTATTATTATTATATTGGGTTGGGCCTGGGCGAGTCTAGTTGGGCTAAATGGCGGCCCAACAAACTTGAACCATTTTTTTTGCTGGGCTGGACCTAACCCAAGAATATGGGCTAAACCCAACCCAGACCCGATGGTCAGTGGCCCAGTCCAGTGACGTTGGGGGAAAATTTCTTGGCCATTGCATATAGAATGCAGTGGCTGAGGGGGTTTAAGGGAGAAAAAAGATGGATCTCTTGCTTGGCTGGGGGAGAAGAAAGGTTGGCGGCGTTCCATGTGTTGTAGGAAAGATCGGTGAGTGGTTAGTGGCAGCAACGGCGACTGAAACGCAATGGAGGAAACAACCAAAGTGATGGCCGAGAGGAGGTGAAAAGAAAAACTGGCTAGAAATAGTTTTTTCTTAACTTTGCTTACTGATTTCTCCTCCCTCAGGTAATGAAATCCATCCCTATTTATAGGGGATGAAAGAGGGATGTTTTGTCTTTACTGGTGCCAAATCTTGACCCTTGATTCGACCTGTAATGATTCCAACTGTCAGTTCAAAATGACTATCATGAGCTATCAGATTTGTTGCAGGAAATGCTGGTCGGGTTGACTACTTTGGGGTGGTGCCAAAACTACTATAATGTCAATTGGCCAGAACGGACCACACTAGCGTGTCGTTAAATGTTAGGTGATCGTTTGTGTGCAAGTTTTGTCAAATTTGATAGAGGGACAAAGCATTAAATGTCTTGGGAAGGAGGCCACTCAAGCAGCTTCTTTGGAGAAGAAGATGAACAGTTAACCTAAAACTTCCAATTTTGTTCAATTTCACTCCTGACAAACTTCAATTTCAGCCCAAGCTTTCAGCCCCTTTTTTTTTGGCCTTTGGTTTCAAATTTTTTCAATTTAACCCCTAATTGGTCATTAAACTTTTAAATCTCTTTAATTTCGCCTATAATTTCAGCCAATTACGTCCCAAGAGTTCGACGTCTTTTCCAAAACGGTCATTTACTATGAATTTCTTCAATTTAGTCCTTAATTGATCCAATTTTTTTTTTACAATTTTACCCCTAATTTCAATTAAGTGAGTCCTCATAGTTCGATCTTTTTTTGTAAAATGATCATTAACTGCAAATTTTTTTAATTTAACAGTTAATTGACCCCAAAACTTTGATTTTCTTGCAAATTTACCCCTGATTTCAATCAATTGACTTAGTAAAAATTAAATTTGATCTTCTAAAATTCTAATCTTCTCAATTAAACCTAATTTGGGCTTCTAAATTTAAGTTTTCACCAATTAAGCCTTTAATAAAATTAATTTGACCTATTCAAAGTATAATTAAGTCCTTACACCTAATTAAATCCTTCAATTGAACCCAAATTAATTCTTAAATGTATTTAAACTTTAATTTGGCTAATGATTAAATTAAATTGGCCTATTAAAAATCCAATTATGTCTCTATGCTTATTTTTTTATGAGATTCGTCCAATAATGATTTAATTTGACCTTGATCTGTATTGTCTCCATAGTTTTGGGTAAAATGGGGTATAAATAGGCTCCCAATTTCATTAAAAATTGCAACTTGATTTTTCTACAAGTGAAATCATTTCGACTTGCTTTTGCCAAAATGTCAATCTTTATTTTATTTTGATTTTATTATTTTGATTTTTATCTTTATTTTAGAAAAAGGTGAATTTAGGGAATAACCCAGAAATAGATTATGACAGTTGCCCTTCTCTTTATAATGTTTGTTGCACGTCACCCGCGCGGCATCGGCTTGGCAATTTTTTTTGTTATTGTTTGCTTTGATTCGTTGGGAGTCGCCACTTGGTATTTAATTGATAGTTACTAGGAAACCCGGATGTACTGGTCTTGTCAGAGATTTACGGGTAAGGGACTGATTGTGATTAGGGAAGGTATTAACACCCCTAACGCACCCTACCTGAGGTAAGTTGCTTCGTGGACTTAATGTGTTAAAGAAGTTTTAAAAATTCTGTTCTTTCATCGAATTTTAGAAATACAACTTACGTGTAAGTTCATAATTCTTTATCCGTGAGCAAATCAAAATATTAAATTCTTCTTTACTCTTTGCAATTTTATCATAAAAATAATAATAAAAAAACATACATAAAACAAATACAAACACACATTCACTTTACTGTATTTTTCTTTTTTCCTTTTCTTTTCTTTTTCTTTTCTTTTTCCTTTTTTTTTACATCCACAGTACAAAATATAAATTCAAAACAACTAAACAAAAATTATATTAACAATTTAAAATTTACAAAATAGACCCTAAAACTCCAGGAATTGTAGAGGAACACTTCTGGAACTGCCTAAACAGTACTGGAATAGTGGCGGTCGTCCCCTCTACACGCCACCACGAGAACGCAGGAAAATGGGTGGGTCTGGCTCAGCTTCTTCCCCTCTTCCTTTCCTTGCCAACGGTGACACCCACCGTCACCTACAACAAAAGAAAAACACATAAGCTAGTCGATTTTAATATTTGTTTAGAACTGTTTCGCTTTTGTTTTCTCTCGGTTTGCTATTTTCTCCTCCTTCTTCAGGTGGTAGGTTTGTTCTCGGTCTTCTCCTTCTGATCTGGCGGCTATCGTTCGTGGCCGTTGAAGTCGCGGTGAAGATGGGCGTGGCTGTCGGATGGCAGAGGCACAGGGGCATGACTCTGCTGGGTGAAGGAGATGAAGAGGTTGCTGGCTGCTGCTGTTCGGCCGCCGCTGGGGAAGGAGCTGTTATGGGGCCGACTTTGCTATGGGAGGCAGAGGACGGGCAGATCTGCAGTGCGCAGAAGGAAGGTCTTGGCCGTGCGTCCATGGTGAGCAGCTGGAGGAAGGGAGCATGTCTGATGTGGGAGATAGAGGTGTAGCGGCGACTGGCTTCTATAGGTGAAGAAGAAGAGCAAGCCGGCTGGGACTTTTGTTCTTGAGACCGAGAGGGAAGTGAGGGGTCGATTGAGAGAGACCCAGCTGAGGGAAAGGGAAGGTTTGTGGAAGTGGAGGAACGACTGAGAGGGGAGAATGGAGGCTTGTGCGGGGAAGAGAGTCCGGCTGGAAAAGGGGACGGCTTCCCTGGTTGATAAAGATGATCGGGGGGAGTGGCCAAGCAAGAAGAAAAATAAAAATAAAAAAGGGGAGAGGGGCGGCAACGGCTACTTCAGGTGAGGGAGAAGAAAGAGTTAGGCTTTTTTTTAGGGTTTTCTTTTTTTGTGTTGCCTCCCCCCTAATTGCAAAATTGCCCCCTTGATGGGTGTTGAAGGCAACTATTTATAGGCAAAATGTTGTTTGAGCCTCAAAATTGGTCCCTTAATTTTATTTTATTTTTGTAAATTTTGATTTTTCTTAATTTTTTGTATTTTTTTTAAAACGAGCAATGTCAACGTTAACTCAATGAGGAAAATCAATGATTTTAAAAATGACGCGTGAAAAGTCGAACGCATTCCAAAAACCTTTGAAAATTTAAATTCTTTTTTAGACGACGTTGAAAATGCTAAAAATAATGCAAATATATTAAAAACATATTTTTTGGATTTTCATTGTTTTTCTCTATTTTTGGATTTTTTTCAAAAACTTAACAAAAAAATGGGTCAAAATATAGGTAGCAACAATGCTTACGAAAAAAAATCTCGTAAGAGACTTTAGATAGTAAGCTTTCTAAAAAAGAAAAGGAATGAGAGCTAACAGACTCACCGGATAAAGAAATAGTCAATCCTTCTGAAAGTGTTTGAAGTGGGGGCTCAAAAGCACACTTAGAAGAAAAGGAGATAATGCTAGAAAGTGCATTATTCAAAGGACAAAGGCTAGAAAACACACTCGAAGAAAAAGAAGATAGGGTTTGTAAAGAAAAGGATGATCTTTGTGAAAAACTGAAAGACTTTTTTAAAGTGGTATGGTTGTACCAGACAACCTGCCCATTAGTAAAACTCAAAGATTATTGAGTTGGTCAAATTGTTATGGGTGACCTGTCCAGGTGAAGAATACAAAGGTTTTTTCAAAATGGTCTCATTGTAATGGGAGACCTACTCAAGTGAAAAAATGCAAAATAAAATAAAATTAAGTGGTTTAAAATGTGAAGATTTTTCAAAGTGATCTTATTTTAATGGGTGACATGCCTAGGTGGAAAATGAAAGATTTTCAAAGTGGTGAAAAACACAAAGATTTTTCAAAGTGGACTTATTGTAATGGGTGACCTGCCTAGGTGAAAAATGCAAAGATTGTTTTGGGTGGTGAAAAATACGAATGATTTTTCAAAGTAGTCTTATTGTAATGGTCGACCTGCCCAAGAGAAAAATATAAAGATTTTTCAAATGGTGAAAACGACTTACTTGGTGAAAGATTTGGTCAGAGATGCCTTGAAGGGATAACAAGATAGGGCTCAAAGGCAGTTAAAGGGAAAAGTGATAGGGCTCAAAAGCAGATTATCTAAGCGATGAAGGCTCAAAGACACATTTAAAAGAAGAAGATAGGGTATGAAGGTGCATTATCTAACATACATGGGCTTAAAGGCACACTTAAGAAGAGATATGATATAAAGATAGGGCTAGCGTACTATCAAATAAGCGAGGGCTAGAAAGCACACTTGGAACGGAAAGATGAGATAGGGCTAGAAAGTGCACTATCTGAGAAGCGAGGGCTCAAAGATGTGCTCAAAAGAAGGTAGGGTTGGAAAACACACTACTTGAGAGAAGTGGGCTCAAAGGTGCATTTGAAAGGAGGTAGGATTAGAAAATGCATTATCTGAGAGATAAGGGTGAAAAGGCGCCCTCAAAAGGAGGTAGAGTTGGAAAACACGCTACTCGAGAGACAAGGGCTTAAAGATGCATTCGAAAGAAAAAAAATAAGGCATGAAGGTGCACTGTCTGAGGAATGAGGACTTAAAGGTGCACTTGAAAGGAGGTGGGGTTAGAAAACACACTATCTAAGAGATGAGGGCCCAAAGACGCGCTTGAAAGAGATTTACTGATGAGACACTAGTTTGTCAAAGATCAAAGTAATGCATTATAATTAATATGTATGTATGCTTGAGAAATATAGGTCCCCTTTTCTTCATGGAGTTTTCCTTTTCCTTAAAAGTTTGAGTGTCTGTAGTAAGCTTTGATGACTTTTTCACTCTTGCTTACTCTAATCACATCTTGTGATCTTGACCTCTAGGAACGACATGACATCAACATACTTACAAACCATTATCTCAAAAGTCATTAGCTCTCCCTATATTTTCTGTTTTCTTAGAAAAGGAATCATGGAGCCAGACCTATTATACATTTGTTGGATTGTCCCCCAGCCTGATCATGCCCCTAAATGTTTAATTCAAGTTTTCATTAGGGATAAGGTTGTGTGAAAGAAGATTTGGTTATTTACAATGAGTTGTTTTCATAGATAAGTTTTTAAATTTCAAAGTTATTCCAAACACAAAAATAATTATAACATCGATTTGAAACAAACATGTTCTGGAGAAATTCAAATGATTCTTATGGATAGGTTCTCATATGAGTTGAAAATTTATGTTTTGCTTTTGGTGAAAATATAAAGTGAAATTTTGTTGGTAAAAAAGGTTTAAGCTTCAATTTGAGGGTTTTAGAGAACCATTCTTCAAAACATTCATTTTGTTTATATGAATAATGAAGCTTGTTTTGCATGAGAAAACATTGCCTACCGATCCAGATTGCATGCCTTTAATCAGAGAAGGCTTAATTGGGCACCTAACATAGGTTTTGGCTACGAAAAAACATGATATTGTTAGGCTTAAAAGGTGTTTAAGGGATTTCAAGACTAAAAATCACCAGTACTTGTTTCCAGACCTTTTTGTCATTTGAATTGATTTGCAAAATGGTTCATTGTGCCTTTTAGTGTCGGGCTTGAGTCTTTTCTCTTTGTTTTCTTCATTTGGTTTTTAAAATCAGCATATTAATTATTTTTGTGGTATGCTCAAACCTTTTGGACCCTTTGGATTCTTTCATGCCGTCTAGCTTTGTTTGGGCACCTTTAATCATTAAGGATTTTTTGTGTTTCTTGCACTTGTGCCCTAGTATGATCCTAGACAAGGTTATTTTTCAAGAAAAAGTTATTAGGCTAAAAAAAGGACTACAAATGATATATTTAGCCTTATCAAATGATTATCAAAGATAACTTTTTTCTCATTTCAAATGTAAACACAAAAAAAAGGGTCCAAACAACCCCACCGTTGTTACCGATTTCTGAATCGGCAGCGACGTAGTGATTTCTGCTGATTTTTGAATCGACAACGACTCAACCTAATTGAAAGTTAGGAAAACAATCAGGTTGTCTTAAGGAGCCAAGAGGGAGGGGTAAAACTGGTTTGAGACAAACCAAAACACGGACAAGAACACCTCTAACCCAACCCCAAACACCCCACCTCAGTTTATATGAAGTATAAATGCAAGGAGAGCGAAAAGGTGACCCTTCCTCTTCCCAAAGTCTGCCTGCAGTAGCTGCATGTCTCTTTTTCCCTTCTTCTTCCCAACAAAAATTCAAACCAAAACCAGCAAAGAATACCTCTTGAACATGTGAGAGAGAGTTGAGATCATGAATGAAGGCTGAGCAGCTACTTAGGGGGAAGGAAAGGGGTCTGGAACGGGTGGGAGGAAACTAACAAGAAAAAGAACCGAGAGAGGAAGAAGAAGGGGAAAAATGGGAGAAAGAGAAAGGGAAAATACTACCAAACTGTCAAGACCTACTTAGATTTGAAAGGTAAGGGTCATGTAGTCTCGTTTTTCCCCTTTGTTCTTCAAACCCAAAACTGAAAATGATGAAGGATCCTTAAGAAAAATTGACCTAAACCCCCTAGGCTAATTGTAAAGGAAACTGAAAACAACTAAGAGGACAAGCAACAAAGATGAAATGAGGCCAATTTCTAGAGCATCTAACTAAGGATAATGAATAAAATGGAAAGAATAAAACTTAGTAGAGGGTTGGCCACAACAATGGGGTTGGCCGGAATGCATTGTGTAAAAAGATACATGTATGTGTTCATGTTAAAATCATGTGAGTCTGTTGGGATTTGATGACAGATGTGTGCTGGAATTGAAAATGCATGTGTGTTTTCATGTTAAAACCATGTAACTCTGCTAGGATTTGATGATATATTATGTGTTGGAATTGAAAATGCATGTGTGTTCTGCAACGAACTTGTGATTCTCTGTTGGGATTTGATGATATATTATGTGTTGGAATTGAAAATGCATGTGTGTTCTGCAGCGAATCTATGATTTGCTGCTGAAATCTCTGATAGAGTATGAGGATGAAGGGATATAAGAGAGTGAAGGTGATCCTAGACCATAAAAAAAACCCTCAAACACCATTTGAACATGTGAGTTCCTTATCTTTGTTAGCCATGAAACTCAGCCTTTATTACGTGTTTTGAAAAGTCGATTCTAATCAAGTAAGTAAGAAAGACTGATAAATGGTGCTCTTAAGGAACCATTTACGAGAGTCATGATGAAATGAATAACTATTCCTATTTGTTCACGTTAAGAAAATCCAAACACAAAACTTCAAACGAGTATTTGATCATTCTTGAACCCAATACAAAATAAGCCATCTCCTCCACTAATCGTCATGATGAAATACCTTTCTTCAAAGACTAATATGAATCATGAGAGTTACATAAACATTGATATTTGACACAACATTAAAAAAATCTTGGGTTTTCAAAAAGTCAATGTAAATCATGCAAAGTCTTTGTTAGGGAAAACACCGTAAACAAAAAACTCAAAGCGTGTGTCATGAGTATTTGAAAAAGCACACGATGTTGTCATAAGGCAAGGAGTTTCTAATTCATAACCAATCTAGAGGAAAGGCGGTGAAATTTGCATGGATGAACGAAAGTCAAGAAGTTCCATCCATATAGTGTGAATACCCAAGATAAGGTGTTCATTTTAAGAATTTACCCTGAGATGGTATTTTGCTTTGAATTTTTGTTTTGGAAAAGTTTTGAAGGAATTTGATGAAAATCCTACTTTGAATTGCAAAATGGGTAGGTCACCTATAAAAATAGATCATTTTTTAGATTTTTAACATGTGTAGGTCGCCCATAAAAATAGACAAATTTCAGAGAAGTATAGACACTTGTTGAAGTTCTTTTTGAATTTTAAATGAGCAGGCTGCCCATGAAAATAGATCAGTTTCTGAAATGGGTAGGTCACCTATACAAATAGACCAGGTTTTGAAAAAGAGCAAGTCACCCATGATCATGAGACCATTTTTCTTAAAAGGTAAAGTCTTTGGGTGAGTGGATCACCCAGCAAGTCAAGCAGACACTTTTTCTTTACAAGCTTCTTATGCAAAACCTTGATGAGATTTTACTTTGTAAGCATTGTAAAGAAGGGGCATTTGTTGTTACCTTTTTTTACCCCACAGAAAAATAAAAAATTGATAAAAAAAAATAAAATCCAAAAAAATACAAGAGAATACACATGAAGAGAGCCTACAAGATTGTTCAAGTTGGTGGTGAAGGACCAAAATGACAAGTAAAAAGTTGGGAGACCAAAATATACAAGATTGATAAAATTAGCAACCCAATTTTGATTAAACAAAATACCCTATTAGTGAAAATATTTTTATTTGGGTGTTTAAGGACTCAATTGGAATTTATTGAGGACTTAATCACAAGGGAAATCAACTTTTAGAGTCAATTTAGATGTTAATTCAAACAAATTGAAGTTTGGGGGACTGGAAGTGGACTTTGAAAAGTTTAAATGGTCATATCAAGGGCTTAATTGCATAAAATTTGAAGTTGTATGGGTAATTAGGACTTAATCAAACAATTAGTAAACCAATGACCAATTTACAAAAGGCGTGCGACTTTTCGGACTGAAATCAGAGACCAAGTACCAACTTGTAAATGACACTCAAATTTGGGGCTGGCAATTGAAACTGACAGGGATGCAATTGAATGAAATTAGGAGTTTATGAGAAAATTATAGGTAAAATTAAATAAAATTGGAAGAATAGGGATTAAATTGAAGATTGTCAAATTTCAAATCATAAACCTTAATTTATAGGGTTTAGCCTAAATGGTGTTGTTTAAGACACTACTCTTCTTCAGTTTTTGGTTGATAAAGTAGACACTTTCAGGCGAATGAATATGACATTTTCGACCACTCTAGAAATTGTAACCACCACTATTAAACCGAGAAACACCTCATCTACAACCCCATTTCTTTTAAATCAAACGTTTATATCTTATATTCTCCATTGATCTCCACAACATCTTGTCCCCGGTCAATCATCACTGCATCAGATGTTATGTTAATCAAGTTGACACTTTTAACGAATGAATATGGAGTTACAGATCTTCAAATTAAGCAATAATGGATCCAATCAAAAGGTGGGCACCCCTTCTAGCAAGTTTAGGTAGTCTCATGCAACGTTGACGTCAGAGTTGCTCCGATGAAGCCATGAAAGTGACCAACCCAGTAAGCTTTGACTGAGACACCCATTTATAGAAAACTGCCTAAGTCTTTCATGTGTTCCCACTTAAAAACCCTTAGAGGATTCTTATCAAAGATTTAAAACTCTTCTCTCAAGATCAAAAGGCTAGATACACCTCATATTGGCCTCCAAGTTTGTTACAAAACCATCTAAATCCAAAACAATTAATTATGTGGTAAAACCAGATTAGTTTTGGTTTGTTAAAACCCTAACAAACTCATCTAAAAGTTTTGAATCCACCCATAAAATGAGAAGTAATCAGGGGGGAAAAAGGAGAAAAAGAGAGTAGATGAAAGAAACTTTGGCTAAAGTTTAAGAAATCCAATCTAATTCACGATTTCAGGGTTTCAGTTTATTTGGCTAGGTTTGGAGAGAAGAAGAAAGGAAGGCAGCATTAGAAATCGATTCTGATTTGAAGATTTCAAGCTTAAAATGTATTTGCCTACAAACCTTGAAAGTGAAGTCTATTGATCCTTGTTAGATTGATTTTTTTTGTTTAAATGCAATGTTTTGAATGTAATAACATGTTAATGAAAGCCTTTATACATTATATTACATGTTTGTTTGATTTGAAAGCTGTCAAATATGGCAACAAGGTGCTGATGTTTTCTGTTTTAATGAAGGTATGGTTTTAAGTTTTGGAGTTGTGATTTAGTCCCTTGGAACGTTAAAAGGTTGATTTTGAAATCCAGATTGTTTAAGCAGGTTTTTTGTTTTGAGTTAGCTGTTTTGAGAATGAAGATTAATGCATTTTTTATGTTTTTTTTGTTAGTCTAAAATTTTGATTATAAAGGACACGTGAAAGATGAATAATGTTGATTATTTGTTATGCAAATGGGCTTTCTTTGCTCATGCAAAGTTTCAAAGAAAAGCTTGGAAACTGTTGTCATTTGGGATAGCACGGAGTATTTGGTTGCTGCCGAATTTTAAACAAATGACACAATTGTTTTCTATCTGTTCAAGCTGTTGTCTCTTGTAATTTCTTTCTAATTGGCTAAGCTCTTCAATATATCATCTACTTTTATTTAAAAAAAAAAAAAACTTTGTGATATTTTGTTCGATAATCGAAGTGAAGAGAGAATTTTTATCTTCTTGATATTGGATGGAGATAGCTAGTAGCTAGGTCATGCAGTAAAAGCAAAGAATATAAAATATGTTCCTCTCCCTTTCACTTTATCTCTATACATCTTTTGCACATGAAGGAATATATATAGAGAATGCAGCAATTTGTAACGTGTGCCTCAACAATCCAAAAACCCTAATCTGTGAATGTGATGCCACGATCCGTCCTCGCGGGCGATCGATCGCTTGCATTCTGCTTTCTTCTTTATCGTCTGTGCATATAAAGCTGACATTCTTTTTCCACTCGCCGCCTACACTATTTCTTCCCGAGGATCTTATCCTCTCTCTCTCCCTCTCTCTCTCTCTCTCTCTCTCTCTCTCTCCTCCCCCCCCCCCCCCCCTCTCCCTCTCTCTCACTATAGCCGTATATGCTGGCCAAGTATGTAATGCATGTGCATACATATTCTTGTACCCCAACATTCACCATGCATACATGTGCACTGGTATAATATACATCCATCACCTATAATGATCAACCTTCTATTTGTTTTGAATAAATTTGCAAGATTTTAGGGCACACCTTAAAACTACTTCTATGTAGGTAAACTATTTTTTATATTAATTTTACTATCAATTTTTCAAAAATCTCAACTAAACTTCCATCAATTTTTCAAGTTTTCGACCCCGTTTGTTTTGCGTTTCAAAAACGATTTTAAAAAAAATTAAATTTTTTTCTTTAATTCAAATTAACTTCTTTTTTATGTGTTCAGATCGTTTTGATTTGCTGATGTTAAAAAGTGTTTACATGTTTTATAGTTTTTTCTTATATAATTTTTTTTAATGAATTTATGATTTGTACATGTTCAGGTTTATTTTAGAATTTATAAAATTATATTTGTTTGTAAATTGATGAAACTTGTCGAATTTTTCATTTAGGTGTTTTGTGATGAAATAAATAATGACTTATTTAACGGGTATATTTTTTATTTTCTCAATTTTATTGCTGAATTGAAATTTTCAGTAAATGTGTAGAAATTTAAATTTATGTACATAATTGATAATGAATTAAGATTACTATTAAGATAAATTGAATAAGTTTGAGCTAAATCAATATTTTTTATAAATTTATTTAGTTAACGTAATTAATTAATTAATACATGTTGTCATTATTATTTTATATAGGTTTGATATAAGTAATAGATAATCGTTCATGGATGTATAGAGTTTCACCCCAAGGGTTGTGGATGATGGATTATTGTAATGAGATTCAAGGTTTTATTAATTACACACTATCTAATCCGAGAAATATTAGTGAAGAAGGTATTAGATGTCCATGTAAGAGGTGTAAAAATAAAAATAATTTCAATCTAGATGTTGTAGCAAGGCATCTTCTATTAAAAAAGGTTCATAGAGAAATACTTATGTTGGTATGCACACCGAGAACCATATGTTCCTCACGATACTATAATAGAAATGATGGTTAGGTCAACTTCTAGTTCTAGCAACTTCCATGAAGTTGTAGATGACAATAGTAATCCTTATAGAAATATGGTTATGGATGTGATGAGAATGAATCAGGGTTATACTGGTCAATGTTCAATCATAAATGAAGAACCTAATACAGACGCGGCCAGGTTTTTTTATCTTTTGAAAGATTATGATGAACTATTATAGGATAGTTGCACAAATCACAATAAATTAGCAGTCATTGCACACATGTTCACCATAAAGTTAGATCATGGTTGTACATTACACTGATAGAAATATCGACAAATTGTACATTACATATGGGTAGACCGACAAAATGTGCACTTCAATATATTCCAGTGACTATGAGAATAGTTCCCCTTCTCCCTGAAACTGTTCATAGTGTTCATTATATACGGGTATACTGACGGAATGTGTTCATCAACAGGGGCGAAGCAAGAAAAAAAATTAAGGGGGGGCAAATTAAAAGAATTATTCTAAAAGGGCTAAAATTTCAGTTATTTTACTACTAAAATTATAAACATTATCAAGGGAGGGGCTGGAAAAAACATTTCCTTGCAGGGGACAGGGCCCCTGCCAGTCCCCCCGCCTCCGCCATTATTTATCGGTATATTCCAGTGATTATAAGAACTATTCACTTCTTAATGCATTGATAATTAATGTACTTTTAACTGATCATTTTTTCCCTAACAACATCACTGATGGAATGAAAAGTCGTCGGTAATATTTGGAGGGATTTCTAAAAATTTTCATACAAGTTAAAAATTTCCATTTGACTTTACAGACGGAATCACTATCGGTAATTCTGCTGGTAAAATTAAATTAAAAGACCAGAATCAGAATAGACTAGGCTTCATCTTCTTATTTCTTCTTCTCTCTTCTTATCTCACGGACTCATTTCTCTCTCTCTCTCTCTCTCTCTCTCTCTCTCTCTCTCTCTCTCAACCAAAATCAAACATTCTCTTCTCTTCTCATTCTCAGGTTTGTTGTCTTTCTTTATTTTTCTTTTTGTTTCGGTTTATTAACAATCTCTTTTCTTTTCTTTAATTTTTGTTTTTTAATTATCAGCCAAAATTAAGCATATCATTAAGGTATAAACTCATGACGCAGGCTCCTTAAGTGTGATACCGCAATGACGAGGGGGGGTCCCTTCATAAAGGGATCTATTATCCACAAGTACGAGGCCTAGTGGAAGAAAAACCTTTCAATGTAAGTTTGTTTTGCTTTCACAACGACATGTTTAATAATTCTTTAAATAATAATTTCATTTAACAAATGCAATTTCAGGTTTACAAACTTGAGGCTGCAAAAATAATAACATCGACCTTTAAATCATCGATGAAAATTCTATTATTTCAATGGAGCTAGGTTTCCGAACATTCTAAATAGAAAACCACATGTTGATGCATGATTTTCAAGGTTCAAGTTTAGTAACTTAAATATAATTTTTATGTTAATTGGGTTAGTTTATTAAAATTACTGAAATTTTTCTTTTATAATTTTTTATTTCAAGGTAAAACTTGAATAGAAGAGAGCTGATAATAATGTTGCAATAAGAGATTGAGAGAATCATACTGCAATTAGGTAAGATCAAATTCATGATAAATTTTTTTATTCCAAATATTAAAATTTTATTTTTTATTTACTAACAAATAATTAATTTGTACCATATAGGTTGCTTGATTTTTGGTAAAAGGTGCAAAAGAAATCCAAAACATATGCAAAAGAAAAGGAGCTTCCAGGCTAGAATGACGTGCTGGTTTGGAAAGATTTCAAACCGTCATAGGTTTTAGAGGTTGTATGGGCGGGAAACATTCAACACATAACGCCCATGAGTTTCACATAATAATTATAGTCCAGTGTGGATAATCAGAATCCGCATGTTCACGGTTTCGTTTGTTTCACATGCGAAGCAAATGGTAGGATTGTTTTTTATTACATCCATTTTTTATTAGTTTTTTTATATAAATATATTTAACTGATAACATTTGTATCTTGCAGGTCACGGTTCTTAGACGCGAGCCAAGCTCGATGGAGCTTTTTGTTGAAATGCATGTGTGGAGTAATGACCGTCAAAAAGGGGTGCAACAGCTCATGGATAGCTGAGCTCAAAATTTTATGGTATGTTGGTTTTCAACCTTTTTTTTCTTAAGTTATTATTTCCTTGAATTTGATGAATTTATTTTTTTTCTTTCCATGATACATATAACAACTAATTGAAGGAGACATACAAAGATAATCCTTCAACCCTTTTAAAATATTATTGACGGGGTTACTAATGAAACAACTATGTCGGTGTATTCTAGAGAGAGTTGAAAAAGAATTACTGCAAATGTCACTACTACTATTAACTCACTAACAGAATTATAAAAGATATTTTATTAGTGATATGTTATATTTACCGATGGATATACCGACGAACAAATAAAAACATCGATGGCATTATATATGATTTTCCTGTCGATGATATGTTAAATTTACTTATGGAGATACTAACGGAATGAAGCAGGTATTTTTTTGCGTGCTTTGTCTATTTGTAATCCATCTGTATATTTTTTACCGACAGAACATAAATTACATGATCCCGTCGTTAATATATGTATCGATGGACTATGAGCATAAATACCAACAGAAATTTTCTTTGGTAAAACTGTTAAATCTGGTAGTGAGTGTAGTGGATCATGTTTTTTTCATTCATAGGTTTGAAAGTCTGTGGCTCCTCTAAAGATTCAAACTTTTATTTGGTTAGCCATTTAACATAAATTGTGTACAAGATCTTTCTTATGTAATTGTCATCTCTAATCCTTAGATCAGTCTTTTTGTCCATTATGGATAACAATTATAGAAACCTCGGATCATATATTGATTCACTGTCAATTTGTATGAAAATTAAGGACCAAATTTTTTTCATGGTGAGGGATCTATTGGTATGTTTCACACACACTTGATGAGCTACTGCATCAATGGCCAATGATGATTAAAGACAGGTTTTAAAGGAAGGCATTGTATCTACTCTTTTATGGTATTCCTTTGAGCATTTGGTTAACCAGAAAATTTTGGTTTCCATTGATGTTGCCAGATAAAAGAATAAAGAGAGAGTTGTATGGAAGAAGAATTACAGAATCGTATTTGCTTGCATGATCAATACTGTTACATCATGGTCCTATATATATTACAATTCTTGATTCAAAAATTCTATAATTAAGGATGCAATGAATGATAAGATATAAACTTAATTCCTAGAACATCTGTTGCAGATATGATCACAATTATCTTCAGTATCAGTAATCTCTTATACAGATATGATCGGAGATCACAATTATCTTTAGTATCAGTGATCCCTGATCATGATAGTAATCCTTGATCATGATTATCTTCAGTATCGGTAATCTCTTGTATAGATACAATATTATCTTCAGTATCAATAATCATTGATGATGATTATCTTCAGTATCATTAATAATCTCTTATGTAGATATGATTCCTGATCATGATTATCTTCAGTATCAGTGATCCCTGATCATGATTATCTTCAGTATCGGTAATCTCTTGTGTAGATATGATATTATCTTCAGTATCAATAATCACTGATGATGATTATCTTCAGTATCAATAATAATCTCTTGTGCAGATATGATCAGAGATCACGATTATCTTCAGTATCAGTGATCCTTGATCATGATAGTAATCTCTGATCATGATTATCTTCAGTATCAATATTATCTTCAGTAGATTTGATCATGATTATCCATGGTATCAATATTATCTTTAGTAGATTTGATAATATCTTTAACACGCCCCCGCAATCTGAACGGGAGGTTACGAACATTGAGATTGGAGTATAAAAGATTGAACCGTGTAGTGGAGAGTGGTTTGGTAAGGAGATCGGCTAGCTGATCATGACTAGACAAAAAAATTGATAGTCAATTTTTTTTTTAGAAACAAAGTCTTTGACAAAGTGAAAATCAATCTCGATGTGTTTTGTGCAAGCATGAAACACTGTATTAGAGGATAAATACGTGGTGCTAATATTATCACACTAAAGAGTGGGTCTTTGAGAGAGGTGTAAACCAAGTTCTGCAGCTAAAAATTGTAACCATTGGAGTTCGATTGCAGTGTCTGCGAGAGCTTTGTATTCTGCGTCGGTGCTGCTACGAGCAACTATAGCCTATTGTTTGCTACGCCAAGAAATTAAATTAGAGCCAAGAAACACACGGTAAGCATCAATAGATCATCGATCATATATGTCCTCTGCCCAATCTGCATCAGAGAACGCCTGAAATGTGAAGGAGTTGTTACGAGACAAGAGCAAACAATAGGAGATAGAGTGTTTGAGATATCGCAGAATTCTTTTTACACATATCCAGTGTAACTGTTTCGGTTGATGCATGAACTTGCTAACGCGATGAACTGCGAAAGCAATATCAGTCCGAGTAAAAGAGAGATAATGAAGGTCGCCAACAATGCTTCTATACAGGGTAGGATCATCAAATTATGCAGTATTAGTGGTTGTTAATGCCACAGTGGTGGACATTGGAGTGGAACACGGCTTGGCACTATCCATTTTGGATTTTATGAGAAGGTCAACAATGTATCTGCATTGAGTGAAATAGAGTCCTGTATCATCACAAATAGCTTTAATGCCTAAAAAAAAACTAAGAGGGCCAAGATCAGTGATAGCGAATTCTTTATGCAGCTGCTGAATGATATCTGTAATAACGGCATCATTAGAACCAGTGATGATAATGTCATCAACAAAAATAAAGATGTATATAATGCTAGAGGTTTTAGTGTGCACAAAGAGTGATAAATCTGCCTTACTGCCAATAAACCTAAATTGCATCAACACAGCAGCAAAGCGGGAAAACCACTGGTGAGGCGCCTATTTAAGGTCATATAAAGAGCGTTTGAGCTTATAAAGATGATCAAGAAACTAAGGATGTTTGAAGCCTGGAGGTTGATCCATGTAAACCACTTATGTCGAATTGCCATGAAGAAATGCATTTTAGACATCCAGCTGACGAACTGACCAATTATTGCAGACTGCAATAGATAAAACAAGCCAGATAGTTGCAGGTTTTACAATTGGATTGTAAGTTTCATGAAAATCCGCCCCTAGCTGCTGATGGTAACCTTTAGCAACCAGTCGGGCCTTATATCTTTCAATGGTGCCATCAGCTTTCTGTTTAATCTTGAAAATT
Organism: Populus nigra; assembly: GCF_951802175.1. Lineage (NCBI taxonomy): Eukaryota > Viridiplantae > Streptophyta > Magnoliopsida > Malpighiales > Salicaceae > Populus > Populus nigra. Next base: position 19,570,073 of record NC_084857.1, on the reverse strand, counting down.
CAATGACAGCCAATGACATTAAGATGGCGTGATGGAGGAACTAGTTTCCAGGTTTGATTGTGGAGCAAGGCATCTAACTCAGAATTCATCGCAGATCGCTAGTGACAAGATTTGGAGGCTTCAGTAAATGAGGTAGGTTATTTGCAGGACGGAGAGGCAAAGACATGTAGTGCTTGGAGCATGGGATATAAAGTGTGTCCATCAGGGGTTTTTTTTTTGTTTGGAAATGTGATTTTTTGATCTGGCAACCATTGGATGAGTATTTGAAACAACTGCAATTGTGTCTGTGGGATTTAAAACTAGTATGGAAGGGGAAGCAGGGGTAGTACCTGTTGATGGTTGAGGTGCCGACTCTGAAGTTAAAGAAGATGATGGCAGATGGGAGTCAATGTGTGGCGATGGTGAAGGCGCATGGCTACCTGCAGATGTTAGTGATAGAGGAGATATGATATTTGAAAATGGAACCACTGTGGAATTTGTGTCTGGACAGATAGAAGGGTTTTGATCAGGACTTTTATATGGAAAATTGTTTTCATAAAAAATAACATGACGGGATACATAAACTTTACTTGTTGTAAGATCAAGACATTTATAGCCATGATGGTCCAAGCTATAACTAATAAAAAAAACAGTTTTTAGATTTGAAATTGATTTTGTGTTTGTTATATGGTCGAAGGTAAGGTCAGCATGCACAACAAAAAACTTTAAGGAAATGATAGTCAGGTGTATGACGATAAACAATTTCCTATGGAGATTTTTTTATTAAGAATAAGGGTAGGGAGACAATTGATAATATAAGTGGCCATGAGAAAGACATCTTTCTAAAATTGTTGTGGAAGTTTAGAATGTGAAAGCAAAGAAAGATCGACTTCAACAATTTGTTTATGACGACGTTCAACTGTGCCCATTTACTGATGGGTGTATGGACATGGTCTACGATGATGAATGTCAATTTGTGTTAGAAGTGTAAACATGCGGCAATATTCGCCTCACCAATCAGATTGAATGTTTTTTATTGTACGATTAAATTGTCGTTCAATAGAAGTTTTAAAGAGTAGTAAGACTTTTTCAACATCAGATTTTAGTTTTAGAGTAAACAACCATACGAATTTAGTGCAATCATTTAAAAAACATAAATAGTATCAAGCACCGCCATTTGACAAGATGGGTGCTGGTCCCTAAACATCAGTATGCACTATGTCTAAAGGATTAATAGATTTATGATTGCTGGTTGTGAAAGACAATTGACTATTTCTAGCTAGTTGATAATCTGAACAAACTGGAAGTCTTTTATTTGCAACAGGTAACATAAATGCATAAATTGATTTTTGAAGAACTGGAAAGGATGCATGACCAAGCCTGTTGTGCCATATTTGGTAAGAAGCTCGTACAACAGTGAGTGCATGAGGAGGGAGTGTGTCTGACAGGCTGGAGAATGAATATAGACCATCTTTAAAGGTGTCACAATGAAGGATTTTCCCCGAGTAGTCCTTAATGAGAAAAAAATGATCATGAAATTCAAAATACATAAAATTATCGCTGCAAAATTGTTGAACATAAATTAAATTTTTCTGAATTTCAAGGACTAGAAGCAATTATTTTAGCACAAATGGTGTTTTTGAGGGAGTTAAAATAGAAGAACCAATTTGAGAAATATGCAAACTTGCACCATTGCCAATAAAGACTTGATCTGTACCAGTATAATCTTCACTCTGTAGATTCAAGTTGGCCATATTATTGGTGAGATGATATGTAGCACCTGTATCAAGATGCCAATCAGATTCGGAAACAACATTGGTTGTAACCATCAGACCATGAAGAGTGTTGGATTTGGCAGCATTGTCACGATAGGTAACATCAAACCGATGATAGTATTTTTTTATAGAATGGCTAAGTTTATCACATACTTGGCATATCATAATATCTCTATAAAATGTGTTCCTGCCATTGGATCCATTATAAAAAAAGACTTCTTTGTAATTTTGTCCTCTTCCTCTGTATTGATTTTGCCCATAATAGGAATAAGGAGTGGGCTGACGAGTAGCAACGTGAACAGTGGGCTGGACAATGGGTGAATTGTTATGCAACAGACGTGATTCGGTGGTGAGTAAGAAGACATATACTTCTTCTAAGGTGACAGGATATGTGCAGGCTGTGATGGTAGTAACAAAGGAGTTATAATCATGGCCCAAACCTGATAGTAGATAGGAGATGATTTCATCACAATGAAAAGCATGGCCGGCAACAGCAAGCTCGTCTATCATGCGTTTGATCTGCATAAAAAATATGTGTTGATTGTGCACCTTTACGAGTGTTAACGAGTTTAGTGCGGAGTTGAATAACCCGAGCACGTGATTGAGAGGAGAAGGATTTGGCACCAGATTGCAACAAAGGTGGCATGAGAAACCACTTGAATAAGGACACTTTCTGATATCGTAGAGAAAAGAATAGCAACTATGATGGCATCTTGTCGCTGCCAATGTTTATAAAAAGGGTTGAAGGTGACAGAGGAGGTTTTAACCACGGAGACTTCTTTGGGTGGGATGGGAATGATTCCATCAAGGTATCCAAAAAGACCTTGCCCGCGGAAGAAAGGGATTAATTGAGCTTTCCAGACATGATAATTATCTTTTGAGAGTTTTGTAACATTTACGGCTGGAGGAGAAACAAGTAAAGGATTGCTATTGGTGGCAGCATCTGAGGTGTTTGTTGAAGAAGAAGCCATTTGTGTGACGTGAGTCAGTAGCTCTGATACCATGCAAGATAAAAGAATAAAGAGAGAGTTCTTTGGGTGGGATGAGAATGGTTCTATCAAGGTATCTAAAAAGACTTTACCCACGGAAGAAAAGGATTAATTGAGCTTTCCAGAGATGATAGTTGTCTTTTGAGAGTTTTGTAACATTTATGGCTGAAGGAGAAACAAGTGAAGGATTGCTATTGGTGGCAGCATCTAAGGTGTTTGTTGAAGAAGAAGCTATTTGTGTGATGTGAGTCAGTGGCTCTGATACCATGCAAGATAAAAGAATAAAGAGAGAGTTGTGTGGAAGAAGAATTACAAAATTGTATTTGCTTGCATGATCAATACTGTTACATCATGGTCCTATATATATTACAATTCTTGATTCAAAAATGCTATAATTAAGGATGCAATTAATGATAAGATATACACTTAATTCCTAGAATATCTGTTGCAGATATTATCACAATTATCTTCAGTATCAGTAATCTCTTGTGCATATATGATCAGAGATCACGATTATCTTTAGTATCAGTAATTCCTGATCATGATAGTAATCCTTAATCATGATTATCTTCAGTATCGGTAATTTCTTGTGTAGATATGATATTATCTTCAGTATTAATAATCACTTATGATGATTATCTTCAGTATCAGTAATAATTTCTTGTGCAGATATAATCAGAGATCACGATTATCTTTAGTATCAGTAATCCCTGATTATGATAGTAATTCCTGATCATGATTATTTTCAGTATCAATATTATCTTATGTAGATTTGATCATGATTATCCATGGTATCAATATTATTTTCGGTAAATTTAATAATATCTTCAACAGATGTTAAACCAAATTTAAACTTATGTTTTCCTATGACACTCCATCGATTATCTGTTTGGTTAAGAGATTGTGAATCTCAAGTTTTTTAAACGGGTAATGATTTTCATATCAGTGCTGACAAATTTCAAAAGACAACGTTGAATGCTTGTATAGTAACTCTTTTGTTTCTATTTCATTTCTTTTTTGGCACTTCTTTATGTAAAATCTTTAACTTTTCATGGTGGCCATCACCTAATAGGCTAGCATGAGTTTTTAATAAATCTTTCTATTATTATTTAAAAAAAAATCATATTTCAGTAATCTACTTGATTACTTATTTCATAATTGCAGTGATTCTTTATATGGAATGATGGGAGCTGCATTTGGACATAAAAGCTCCTATTTTTTCTTGCTCTTAATCACTTAATTAACAGTTTAGAATTAAGTATTTTTCTTATACTTGTATCTGCATGAAGAAAATAAAGTAATTCAACTGAAAACAAATAGATAAAAGCAGACTGTGAAAACAGATAGATAAAAGCAGACTGTGACGTGAAAAATATCAAAAGAAAAAAGAAAAAAAAAAAGGATGGTGCTGGGACCTCTTGGCATTTATCTCTTCGTTTCATGCACGGTCGATCACTTTAATCGACGAAAAAACCTGTGTGCTCGAAAGCGAGGGGAGGCTTAGCTCATCAGCACCCAGAAACTTCTTGCATGCCCAGAAGAAGTTTCTGCCTTGCAAGAAATATAGTCTATGCATGCTCTGCTATATATTATATATTCTTGATAAATCTTCTTAGTTTGCTAATAATTAAGCTGATGGCTCTGTGAAAGGTCCATTGTTGATGAATTTGATGCGAATGTTAGTGCAGTCTGAGAAAGGTCCCAACTGGATAGGTTCAGCTCCTTTCTCCGGCTCGGCACATATGCCTCCATGCTAAGGGAATTCCTCAAAATGCACTTTGGATATATGGGAGTTTGAAAATAAAAATAAAAATAAAAAAAGAAAAAGAAAAAAGTGTGCATGTGTAAGAAAGATTACATGCATGATGTCACTCCTATGATAAATGTGAAGCAACCGTACAAAGGACACGTCTCTCTCTATTTCCGTATGAAAGATTCTTTATGGATAACAATGGTGTTTGGAAGTCCAGGGAGAGTTGCTTTTAAAATAATCTGTATTTAAAAATATATTAGAATAATATTTTTTTATTTTAAAAAAATTATTTTTGATATTAATATATTAAAAAAATAAATAAAAATATAAATCTTATCCAATCCCTGTTTACAACGCAATACAAGAAAGTGGGATCGTGCAATTACTTTTGATACGGTGGAACGCTTGCATTTGTGTCATGCAACAATCAATTTGTGATTTTCGAAGCCGACCCAAATATCTAAGAGAACATTCTTCTTTTTCTTCGAAATCAAATCTTTTTCTCTTTGCTACGTGCCTGCCAACGCCGATCCACCCAACAACGCCCTCCCCAGAATTTTACCCTATATATACACATACGAGTCTCATGGAGTCAAGCACCTCCCAACAGCTTCCTAGCTCACACTGCCCTCTAGCTACATCATTTCTGACCACTGTTTCATTGGGCATTATTGTGCTCAGCTTTTTAACCTAATTTCTTGCTCGACAGCTGATTTGGAAATGGAGAGGGTGACAAAGTTGGCATCGGAGAGGCCAGTGGTGATCTTTAGCAAGAGCACATGCTGTATGTGCCACACCATCAAGACTCTCTTCTGTGACTTTGGGGTGAACCCGGCAGTCCATGAGCTTGACGAGATGCCCAGAGGAAGGGAAATCGAGCAAGCACTCACAAGGGCTGGATGCCCAACGTTGCCGGCCGTGTTCATCGGCGGTGAGATTGTTGGTGGAGCCAATGAGGTGATGAGTCTTCACCTTAGTCGTTCCTTAATCCCAATGCTTAAGCATGCCGGAGCATTATGGGTTTGACCCATCGGCTAATCACCTTCTTATCAGGCACTAACCAAATAAATGAGACGTGTTTTAGCTACTCTATACTCTGTACGAGGAGATTATTAATAACACACACGCACACATGCTAGTAATAATATTACTCCATAAATTATAGCAGGTGTCGGGTGTGGATGTACTCGGAGACAATGTAGCTGGTAGTAGATCAAAGTGAGAATCCGTATATTTGAATTATATGTATTAACAAATTAATAAAAATCAGTTATTAATGATATATATTAAAGTTAAAAGTGAAAGCCGGTAAAATAGATAGATATAAATCAAGATATATGATCTCGTAAAATAGAGCAAGCATGGATTTAGTTGTATTTAAAGAATTTTTTAACCACTTTCTTATTAAATCAAATAATAATTAAAATAGATACTTATACCTACAAAAACAATTAATTAAAATACAAGAGAGAAAAAATATTACATAGGGTTGCACAAAACAATGTTTACAAATATTAGAAAAAATATCATAATCTTGTTAGAAAAGCATTTAAAAATTAAACAATATATGTAGAAAAATATAATGTTTTTTTATTTTTATGTATTTTAATCAATCTCAATTAAATGCCCACGAGATTGGGCATCAAACACATACACCTAATTAATGAATCCCTTTAAATTAATTTAAAATCAAATTAGAGGGGAAATTAAAGAAAGAAAATCCTAAAGCTGAAAAAAAATAAAAACCAAATAAGGATGTTGATGATTTGATCACAAGGATGCACACTCCCTTGTTATAATTAATTATTAATTGCAATGATATCCATAATATACTGCAGATATACCAGATTCAAAAAGCATATTTTTATTGGAGTTTGGAATTCTCAAAGAGCTGGTGTTCCACTCTTTGTCATCCTTGCAAATTAAGGCCCCTTTCTGGGCCTTTGTTGCAGGCATTTCCCATTGCTGGAAATTTACTGTAAGCTTAAACTATTTGTGTGATGTTACATTCCGCGACAAGACAACAACATGAACTTTTGTCTACGATTAACCTAAATTAAATCGAACTTGGGTTACTTTAGTTAACAATTGATATTTGCAATATTGCAAGGTCTTCTTTCTTCATTACACCACTGTCGACATAATTTACAGAACAGGAAGGGCCAAAAATGTCTGCTAGCTAAATGATCAAGCATTGCTGAAGCTTCCAAAATGTCAAGAAGTATGCCCCTGCATTTCACACCCAGTCCAGATTTGCATGCTGTTAAAATAATTGAGATTAAATACCAAAAAAAAACTAGAATTCTGAATAATCTGTATATTATGAATGCATTGTTTTAATCTAAACACAAATAACGTATATATAGATAAAATTGAAAGTATTGTTCTACCCTTAATAAATAAAATTAAATAAATATTATTTAACACAAAGTACCCTGATATTTTCAATTTTTCAGGAGCTAGGGAGGTTGTCCTCTTAGCTTCGTTATTTCTGTTAATAGTTCCAGAAGAGAAGAGGGCATCATGCGCATGACACCCTCGCCAACAGACCTAACCATCTTCAGGAGAAATTTGTTCTTCAACACATCTATCATGTCGGTATCGATTTCTAAAGAAAAAAAACACGACTGTGTCAAGGAAAAACAATGCAATATGTGGTCTGAGAACCAGAACTGACAAGTCAGGCTTTTTTGTTTCTCAGTACAGGAAATAGCTTCCACCCAGCTGAGCAAATGATTTGTCGTGGTTGTCTAGGCCAGCAAATCAAGCAATGGTGCTTCTTCAAACCTTTGATTTTTTATTAAGAATAGCCACACGGTAAGAAGATTGTACAGACAACAGACTAGTAAGAAGAACCCAATGAGAAATCATGAATTTATTTACAAAATACATACAGCATGCAACTCATCTTGCATCCCTCGCACAGAAGAGCTATGCATAGGAACTATATCAGAAGACATTCTCCGGCACCAGTCACAGAGCAAGTCCTAATTCCCGACTTAAAATCACTATTTCCAAACTGCACCAGCTCTCAAGATGGATTGTCAAGCCCAAGGACCCAAGTAAAATAGATCAACTCAAACCAAATCAATTCAAATATCGCACTGAAGGAAAATTTACACGTTGAGTTTTTGGATTGTGAGTCAGTTACTTCTGCCAAGATTGCCAATGAGATTCCCCCTTCTCTTAGTTGTTGGAGGCCATTCAACATGCCTATCTGGCAAAGCATGCTCTTGGTATCGATCACCGTCAGATTCCACGCTAACTTGATCATCAACAACAGGTTTGAGTTCGCTAAAAAGAAGTCAAGAACAATTTAATTTTTGTTTTGACAAACAGATGAAAAAAAAACTAAGAGAAATAAAACGCGCAGTTTGTTTGATGTGCGCAATGCGTAGAGCTGCAAAGCATGCATGAATACCATATCTCTATTTATTCTAGCAAGGATTAAGGGTCTTTTTTGGTTTGGTCAAGAAAGCAAGATAGGCCCTCATACATGCACCTACACAATCTCAGCATAACAACACGTAGGCAGCAACTAACACTGAAACAATGCAATTCAGAATCCCAAGTTGCAGGAGAATGAAAGCAGTGTTAAGCAGACCAATTGCACAAAGGAAATGAAAAAACGATACATCTATAACTTCTAAGGGAATTAAAAACTCATGTGTGATGTAGTTACAAAACTGTATGCAAAGAAAACGTAGTAGCAACGTAGGGTCTAACACCTCCAAACAACAGACATTGATGAAAAAAATAAAAAAACATGAAAAGGGGATTGCCTAACTGTGGCTCAGGCAAAAATCAACACTGAATAGCGAGCAAATTCAGAGTGAATGTCTGTAATTTTCAATTGCCTTCTGCTCACTGCCTAAATGACACTTCTAATTCCACCCACATCATGACTTCATTTGTATTTGCACTTTACGCAAAAGATTTCCATCAAGGATCTATCATCACATCTATAAAGAAAACAAATCAATCAATGATACCAATCTCATATGAAAATCAGGGGAAAGAATTAGATGATTGTGCAATTTCATCTTTTTTTGACTCATCAAAGCAGGCAAAAAAAAAAGCATTAAATTTCAATAAAAGAATTCAAGGCGACAAACTTAAATGTTGAATGAAACCCCAACCAGAAGTAAATGAATAAGTTGGGACCAAGAGAGATGGAAGCATAATAAATAAATAAAAGATGATACAAAATTATCCATAGCATCGTTATTATGCTCTCTTGAATTTGAAAAAACCCATAAAATTGCCAAGTTAGCATTAGATAACTTAATTGAAAAACATACAAATACTCGAAGTTAGGGGAAGAAAATAGCAAAGATATGACATGTAGAGCATCGCATCCCCATCTCAGGAGTGAGTGGGCAAAGAACTAGCCTTAGATGACCAAAAGAGAGAAAATTAGAAACAAAACTAAAGCATATAAAAACTCTGCAAACCATTCACAACATCTCTTGATTCCATTCTAGCCTGGTCATGTCAAGGCACCAGTTGACAAATTAAACAAACATGAGAGGAACCCTAAAGGAAAAAACTCATCAACAAAGAAGATGACCTTCAAACACTCAAAACAACCTTTAAAGATGAATTTAACACTAAATACTAAAATCACAGAGGAAAAAAAAAACCCAATGGAGTTGTCCACAAACCAAAGCAACAGCACTAATATATGTAGAAATTGAAATATTCAGACAAGGAAAACAAAAGCAAGTATAAACAATCCCAAACAAAACTTATATCATAAGAAAGCAAAAAAGGCACCTGGATGGGAGTGAAACCCAGAACAGGCAGGAATCCATAGCCTACACCAACTGCTCGATGCAAAGCACAGGGAAATGCATGCAAACCTAGCCTACAAAAATACACAAATAAGAGAAAGCAGAGGCTTAGTAGGAAACTGGAAGATGCAGACCATAATGCAAATACAAAAAATCCTTCTCGAGATAGTTATATCATGATAGGCCAAGTGGAAAACAGAAGGAAAGAAGTGCGCTGCAAGTATTGAGAGCTTTCTTTTACAACGACTCAATTGTCACTCTCCTCTCATCCTCAAGTTTCTCAAAACCAGATCCCCGCTCCATCCGATCGTCACCGCCTGAAAACCCATCAAAACCTGTCACTGAAATAACACCCAAACATTAACAGAAAAGGAAAAAAGACTTTCCATGTCAAAATCCACAGCATCAGTTTTGCATCCTGTATAGCAATGCAAAACAATAAACTGTAACTAAAAAAAAAAAAAATCTTTGTTTAGAAAATTAGACAATTTATAAATATCACATGTTTTTTACCTATAAAACACAAAGATACATAAAAAAAAAATTAAAACAACCATAATTTTTTATACGAAACTTTAACCATGAAGGGTTAAATTTGAAAACCATGAAGAATAAACTTATTTTTCAATGCAGTAAAGTGATAAAAAATTTAGACTCAAATTAATTCATAGAGTTAAACCTTGCAAAACTTCAAAATTATAATTCAAGCTTTATTTAAAAATAAATAAATATATTTAAACTATTTTAATTTAATTTACAAGCTTTCAAACTCATCGAAGCTTCAATTACACTTATATAATTTATTAAAATATTTTATAATTATTTTATCAAAACTCTTATTATTAAACCATTTGAATATTTATACATATTAAATTCAGCTACTTTCATGTTATAATCATGTTGTATACCAGTTATCATATTTATTTAGAGATTAATTTAAAAATACCTTAATTTATCAAGTTATGTGTTAATTTGTAGGTACTTGATGAATTATTTTAGTAAAATAATATTGTTTTTTTATTTTATTAAAAAATTCATTGGAGTTAATAGCTTCGAGTTTAACCAAGTCAATAAAATTATTAAAAATCATCTGATTCAATCAGGTTTTACTAACAATATCTTTTCAGTTGAATCTTGAAACCTGATTGAAATTAAATTTTAGTTCCCAAGTTTTCTAGTTCAATTCTTCAAATTAAATTGGATTTAATAACTATAGTAAAGATACAAGCATTCAAACATTAAAAATACCTTTTTATTATGAAATTAAAAAATAAAAATCAAATCTTTATACATTCACATAACCAATCTCAATCAATTCTCTGAACCACAACCAGATAATACTTTGTTTAGAAAAAGAAAAAACTGTAACCCAGACATTATCAGAAAAAGAAAAAAGACTTTCCATGTCAAAATCCACAACATCAGTTTTGCATCCTGTATTGTATTGCAATGCAAAATAATAAAATGTAACTAAAAAAAAAACAACATAAACCTTTGTTTAGAAAATTAATCACAAGTATCACATATTTTTTACCTGTAACACACATAGATATATAAAAATTAAAACAACCATAATTTTTCGTATAAAATTTTAATCATATATGGTTAATACAAATATATTTTAAAATGAATTTTATTCGTTATATTATATTATAATTATAATTATTAATATTTTGCAATTATATTATTTTTTTAGATTGTGTTTAAAATGTATTTAGTTTAGAATAATGAAACAAACAGTTGAAGGGGAATTGACAGGGAAGGTGATGGTTACTCACAAGTCTGTTTTTTTATATATATATATATTCATATTCATCACATAAAAATTTAGATATTTATATTTTATTAATCAGTTTTTAAGTATCTATTATTTTATTATTATTTAATATTCAACAAAAATAAAATAATAATATATATTTGTGTGTGTGTCTTTACATAACTATCCTGGATTAGTTTTGGATGGAGTTTAATAATATACATACCCAATCCATTATCTTTCAAGTAAAATAATTATAAAAAATAACTTATATGTTCATGTGTCATGTCGGTATCTATTATGATTGAATTACATTAGAGTGTGAGCCCGCACTATATCGCAGATGATTGTGTTTTGAAAGAAGTAAAAAGAACCCGACACTCAGGTCATTAACTTTCCAATAAAATCAGTTAATCGAATAATCTAATTTAAATTGAAAGCATCAATAGAAAATAAACCGTAAAAAAACACTTGTTAATAATAAAATAAAATAAATGAGTCATCACTATCATACCTAAGGATAGGAAAAAAAAAATATTACTAGTTATTCACCACTACTCAACTGTGTATATTATCCACAACTTATCTTGGCTACTATGTATGTGTTTTTGCCTTTTGTCGCTGTTTGAGGTTATTTTGGAGCTTTTCATTGATGCTAATTCAGCTGCATTCTTGATTCTCTGAATCTTTCTTTTTTTTCCCTTTTATTCCTTAGGGCCTTTTAAGCTGTTGAAGTAGACTACTGAAAGGTCTAGTTTTTTAGCAAAAATGTTTGGTTTCTCTAAAAGACGCACAAAACTTGGCAGGTGGGTTCTTTTTATTTTAGCTCTTTTACTGTTTCCCTTTTTTTTGTGCTTTTAATTTGAAATTTGTAGGAAACAATGGATCTCAATTGGGATTTCAAGTTTCGTTATTTTTTTTCTAAATTCAGGGTCAAGAAGGTGCAACTCTCTGATTCTACACCAGGGATTAGAAGTCCTATTAGACCCCCAAAGCGAATTATTAGTAGTAATAATGCCAATGTAAGCTGCTTAACTTGTGTTTTTGTGGATTGGGATTAATGGGATTTTGTGCACTGTGGTCAGAAGTTCAAAATTCTTTGTGTAGAGTGAAGGTGTTGCACTTACAACTAATAATTCTGACGAGCTTGATTACAATTGCCCCTCTTCTGCTCCGCTGGATATCAGTGCCTCTACATCAGGGAATGCTGAGAACTGGATGGTGTTGTCGATTTCTGGGGACGAACCTACTCCTCGTTTCAACGTAATGTTGTTTAATGGTTTTTTCCCCTTATATTTGAAATGTTTCATAGAGTGCATTGATAATTTTCTTCATTGTGTGTGTTCTGTTGTAAGTTGGAACTCTTTTTTTTTTCCCTTCTTGTATAGCATGCAGCAACCGTCATTGGGAACAAGATGATAGTGGTTGGTGGAGACTCTGGAAGTGGATTGTTAGATGATGTACAGGTAGAGAGAATGTTTTCTAGCAACGAGAATGCCATTGGTTTTTATTTGTTTTAAATGAGTCCGAGTTTCTTGAATAAATGGGACACATGTTTACATTCCAACAAAATGGTGTCAGCAGGCAATATAGACCATGATCATTCAAATATTTCTTTTGTGAATTTTTTATTTTATTTTAAGGAAGTTGCAAACTTTAGTGTGGAAGCTGATATGAATCTTTGGTTTCTCTCTTCAGGTGCTGAAATTTGACCAATTCACCTGGACTACAATTTCATCAAAGCTTTACTTGTCACCCAGCAGTTTGCCATTGAAGATCCCTGCATGCAGAGGCCACTGTCTGGTATTGTCATCTAGCACTCTTCAACCGTGTTTGTTGTGCTTTGCATCCTTTGATGTTGAACCAGACTGTTTCTTTATATTACTTGACCTAGGATGATTTTTCCAGTTTAAGATGTTTGATGCCTCAATCGGGGTGCAAATTATTTTCGTAAGTAATGGAAATAATTTTTACACAGAATGTGTGTGTTCACTACAGTTAGGTGTAAACTCATTGGTGTCCAGCAAAGAAAGTTCAAGTGATGGTATGTTCTCCGAGTCTAGAAGATTGATCCATAAGACAATAACTCAAGTCCTACTGAGTGGATGAAACAAACAAACATATTTCTCCAAGCTTTCCATTATGATATATTTATTTAAAGTTTTAATATAGAAAATGACAGTTTCATTGAGAGACATTGAAACCAAAGGTTATTATCTCCTCTTCCTTGTGCCTATATTACTTGAGCTTCATGTATCATGTGTCGGCTTTTCTCCATAATAAAGAACTGCCAGTAGCTGCTTATGCCTTTCTGTAGCGTTATGCACAAGTTTTCCATCTTGTGGTGCTTCAAAAGCTACTAGTGTCTGAAGTTTCTTTCTGCTCTTGGTCTGCCATAGGTTTCTTGGGGGAAGAAGGCACTTCTTATTGGAGGAAAAACTGATCCTGCTAGTGACCGAATTTCTGGTTGGATCTCTATGTTTACCACACCCATGTTGTCATTACTTGGATTTCTTGCATAGTCTGGAATTACTCTAATGTCTTTCTTGCTTTTTCAGTGTGGGCATTTCACACAGAAACAGAGTGTTGGTCAATCATTGAAGCAAAGGGAGACATTCCGGTACCCTAACACATTTTATATTCATACCCCCCCCCCCCTCTCCCTTCTTTTTTTTTGTTATTTTCATTACAAGTCCTAATATCCCCTCATTTATTTATTCAATCTATCTATCTGATGTTGCAGTTTGTTGAAATATCTGAACCTAAATGAGAAGCAAGCGGAACTCTACACAAGCTGGCATATGCTTCCTAACAAAAATTATGTTTTCATTTTGCAGATTGCCCGCTATGGTCATACAGTGGTTCGAGCAAGCTCTGTTTTAATTTTATTTGGGGGTGAAGATGCTAAAAGGAAGAAATTAAATGATCTGCACATGTTTGATCTCAAGTCTTTCACTTGGCTTCCTCTGCATTGCACGTGAGTTGGTTTTGGTGCTCTCTACACCAATCTATACAATAATGGTATACATTAAGGTTTCAATAGGCATTGTTTTGTCTGCACAGAGGAACCGGACCGTCTCCAAGAACCAACCATGTAGCAGCTCTTTATGATGATAAAATTCTACTTATATTTGGAGGAACATCCAAGTCCCGGACTCTGAATGACTTGTATTCACTTGATTTTGAAACGGTTTGTAAATTCATTCTTTGTTCCATCATGTTGATTATTGCAAACTAATAATATAGATTTCATATTACATTTTGATAAGTAAAATCTTTTTTCTCAGATGGTATGGTCGAGAACAAAGATACGAGGCTTCCATCCATCACCTAGGGCTGGGTGCTGTGGAGTTTTATGCGGAACTAAATGGTACATAGCGGGGGGAGGAACTAGGAAAAAACGTATGCCTCATAGCTAAAAAGCAAACGCTCCTGTCATCTGACCTGTTTCTTATAATTTGCAACATTATATGCTTCTGTCATGTATGTTAGAGTTGCAGGCATAATATCTAATGTTCTCGTGATTGTGAAACTTCGAAGGGAGAAACATGTTTTATTCATCCATACTGGAGTTCTTGGTTGGGTTAATAGTGATTGGGGTCTGTTATAGGATAAAATAGCTTTTATGCCATGTGTTCTGTATCTCTTGCTCACGGTATTAGAATTTGATGTATCTTACTGCATTGGATTTTGGCGTTTCTTCTGTAAGTTGAATTGGAGTTTAACTCATTAGCATGTTTGCATTGTTAAATTCTTTCTTAGTGTATCGCTTAACAAAAACGTTGAAGTAGTTTTCATTGGTATTCTGTACATGCTGCTGAATCCTGTTTCTTTATTATATCTACAGGGCACTCAGAAACTTTGATTTTTGATATCTTGAAAGTGGAGTGGTCAGTGGCATTTCCATCACCCTCATCTTCTATTACTACCAACAAGGTGAGCCATGTAGATTGTACTTTTGTATAAATGGTATATGTCTGGTTAACAGAGTGGATTCTTAATAAATAAGACCAACCCTTGAACTTTTAATTGTTGGTGAAGAACCCACATGGACGTGGATTCGATGCTCCTCTGCCAATTGAGGGGGTGGACTACAGAATCTAACTATAAGAATAACAATTGCTAACCATGCAGAACAATACGTCAAATTTTGTTTTGAACAATCTGTGCTAAATGTGCATCTACAATTGCCTTGTCTTGTTTGAAAATGTTCCAAGTATGTATTCAGCAGCATCAACCAAATGGATGCTATATATGCATACATCTCCCATTATTTTTTTGTGAATAGATTCATATCATTTATTCCCTTGAAGCTAGAAAAAGCAAAAAGGTAAACATGAGCAACAAATGATGCACGCAAGGAATAATGATGCAGACTCAAAACTCAAGGTTAACTTGTGCATGTGAAACAATTCCAAACAAGCTTAGGTGGGATCTCTGAGTTTATCATCACATTAATATTAGGTGTATTTTCTGAATTTTATTATCATTCATGGATGTGTTTTAAAAATTTATTTTCACTATTAATTCTTTAATGGTGGCCAAAAAAAAAAAATTCTTCATCCTGAGTCATTACAGAGAATGCTGTAACCCAAGATTCAGAACCTCATGTTCATATTGCTTCAAAATATAGGGGATTAAAGACACTCTTTTGGCATGGCTTCAAGTGTTTTAAATATCACATGCTTTGTTGTTTTCAATATCCTTTCAAGATTGTAGCGTGAGGCTGTACTTTCTTTGCATTTTTTTTTTCATCATAGGTTCTGTCTAAGTTGTTATTTCTCTCTCAGGGATTTAGCCTGGTACTTGTGCAGCACAAGGAAAAGGATTTCCTTGTTGCTTTTGGTGGAAGCAAAAAGGAGCCATCAAATCAGGTTCGAGACTGGAATGTCATATTTTCTATGGCATCATTTCTGCTTTTGATGTTGGCTGGAGATTGTAGTCAATTCTGCGAAACTAGTAACTTTGCCTTGTGTTTTATTACAGGTTGAAGTGATGGGCATCGAGAAGAATGAATCATCAATGGGTCGGCATTCTGCTCCTAGTGAAGGCCCTAGACATTTGCCGTTTGAAAAGTGCTCATCATCTACTGTGTTGGCTGATCAACTTGGCACCGGCTCTTCTCAGCGTTCAGTTGATTCAATTACAAGACAAAATTTGGTATCTGCAATTGAACAGCATGGTTCTGGTAGGAAATCTTTGTCAGAGTCCTTGCTTGTTGATCCAAATTCTGCTTCCGGAAATGTCTCTTGTCACAAGGACTTTCACCACAAGGAAGAAAACACCACGGCTGCTAAGACAGCAAAGAACCTAGATGGAAATTTTGTATCACTGGTAAGATCATATTTCTCACCAATTAGCTGGTCTTTGCTATATTTTTTTAACCTTTGACTATTTATGAATTCAAACAGCTGTGCTAAGGTCAGTTTTAGATGTTTTTTGTTCTTGACGACAATTA
The DNA here is from genome assembly GCF_951802175.1 of Populus nigra. Classification (NCBI taxonomy): domain Eukaryota; kingdom Viridiplantae; phylum Streptophyta; class Magnoliopsida; order Malpighiales; family Salicaceae; genus Populus; species Populus nigra. The sequence goes on along the minus strand of NC_084857.1, from coordinate 19,553,570 downwards.
AATTGTCTTGGTTGTTTTCAAATTGAAAAATCAAGAGATTACTGTTAGACAGTGGAAGGGTATAGATATCTTGGTCAAATCACAAGCACTGTGCTTATTGTCTGAGAGAATAAAAATACTGTAAAACTGTTTTCATTCCTTTTTTCTGTGATATTGTCCGAGAGTAAGATTGCAAGAGATGCTTATATTTTCCATTATCACAAGCGTTGTGCTTATTTCAGGCCACTGAACTCCAAAGAAATCATTCTGATGTATCAGTCCAGCCTAACAATCCATTTGGTAAAATTAATGCTGAGGAGATGTCTTGCGTATTTGAAATGGAAACTTCTAACTCTCAAAACCAAGGAACTGGAAACCTTTCAATTGATAATGAGGATGTACTATTACCAGAGAGTGATTGTACAACAGGAAGGGCTCATGCAAGTATATATCGATTGTATGAAACAAAAATAGCTGCTCTAACAAGAAAGAACGGAGTACTTGAAGGACAACTGGCAGCTGCATTTATAGGTCAAGAAGCAGCAGAGAAAAATGTATCCTCTGCCCTGAAGAGCAGACGGGAAATGGAGAAAAAGTTGGTAGACACAGTGAGGGAGATGGAGTTGTTGAAAGAAAAGCTGGCTTGTGTAGAGCTAGCTCAAGAAGAGGCCAACAGCTTATCAAATATTGTCCATTCAGACAATCTAAGGCTTGAGCATGATGTGGCTTTCCTGAAGGCTGTTCTGGATGATACTCAGAAGGTACTTGTGATAGTCTTGTCGGAGGCCATATCATGATGATTGGTTTTGTTCAGTCATTTTTACTGATTGGCTATTTGTTGCAGGAGTTGCATTCGACTAGGGGAGTCCTTTCTGGGGAAAGGGCAAGAGCATTCCAACTACAGGTACCAATTCTAAACTAAATTCTAGGTTTTTTGGGGGGGAGGTGAATGGAACGATGAAAGATTCTTCCTGACAGATGCTTCCCACTTGTAATTCATGATCTTAGTATTTTGAACAGCTCTTCTTTGTCGTTATTGGTTAATAAGTGCATCAACCACCCAACAAATCTAGCAAAACTTTTCAAGGTATTCTCTTAGTTGAGTTGTCCAGTCTAGCCCTGATGCGCATGTCTGAGCACTCTAGAGAGAATACACGAGTTCTCCTTTCCGCTTTCCCATGGGGATAAATTGCCACAGCTGCATAAAAATATTCCAGGTTACCAGCTTCTTTTTTGATTGAATGATAGAGGTCCAGCTATATACCTGGTAATACATGTGATTCTTCATATTTCAGATCAAATCTTTGATGTTTAGCCTTTGAAACATCACTAAATTCCTGGATGACAGATCATTCATTGTTGGCAGAGCAAATGCAGTGTTGTGTAATTTGAATCTACCACCACCTGCGACGGGCCTTTTTAAATGAAACTATTTATGCTTTAAGATCTTCGTCTTTTAATTTATCTCTCTATACTGGGTGTATCATGCTGCCATGCAGATTGAAGTTTTTCATCTCAAACAAAGATTGCAATCTATGGAAAACCGAACGCCTACACCAAGAAAGCCATTCCATGTGCACTGAGGAGAAGATTGTGTGCAAGGCAGAGGGCATACCATCTAAGAAGATAACTGCCACTGAGTTGATCAGTGGTCTTCTATACTAGCCTGTGTGCAGCTGTGCATGGGATGGAGAATCATATTGTGGCAATATCACCTTGTAAATATATGAGACAAAGGTTACATCCATACCTGTTCAGTTGCCTGCTATTTCTTGGCCTTCAAAAATTCTGGGGAAATACAAGCTAGTGTCCAGTATAGCGGTTGCAATTTCAAATCTTCTTGCTTTGGGTCTAGGAAAATAACTTGAACCAATAAAAGATGGTCATTTGAAGCGGTTATGTCTTTGATTTCGCCCCTTGAAGAATGATTGAGGAAAAAAAATTGTTTCTTTTTAAATCCAGAACTACAATGCCGGCTTTAGCAGATCAGTGCTGTATCCATAGACATACCTCTGGTAAAATGTTCAATTACGTTTCTAATTTACTACACAATTCTTGTTTATAAATCCAAACAAAAAGCCACTACTAAACATATAGGCACCCTCACCATCTGCGTAGAACGCCTTCAGGGCTATTCTCATGCTTAAGCTTGTAGCTCCAGACACCTGAATCCCCTTCTTCTAAGAGGACTCAGGTTCGAGAGTAGCCCAGAGAGAAAATGTCAACTCCATGCTTATCTCTGAACAATTTGTAGATTGTCATCTACGGATGCTTTTTAACTGCAGCATTAAAAATGCTGATTAAATCAAAATTACAGGTCAAGTCTTTTTATCAGATACAAAAACAGTATCAAAAGCAACCATAACATGATAGAAGAAAGTTGCCCAAACAAGCTGACTTACGGTAGCAACCTTATCATCAGCAGCATTGATGTCTCCAATCATCACACATCCCCGCCAAGGGTTTACATCAGGCTCATGATGACTGCATCAGCCTCATGTCTCATTCCTTGACTGCCATTTCAACATAATGCCGTTTAAAGATCCATAAATATCCAGAAAAGGAAAGAACACAACCCTTCAGTTTCCGTGAACCTAGAAAACAATTGATTGATTAACACAGAAAAAGATAATGGAACACCAAGAAACCAACTGTCAGATTTGTCGCATTGTAGGGCAACCGACCACACTACCAATCCCAGCACAGTTAAGACAATAACATCACTGTCACCTAATCCAAATCATTGAACCCAGAATGAAAGAATGATGAAATTTAAGACACGACCTGTAACACAAGAGGATCCAAACCCAGTAAGTAAATGAACAAGGTAATCCCATCACTTCCCATGCAGAAATAAAGGGTTTCCTTCTTCCTTTCAATTTTTTTCATCCACAAGACCGACACTGCAGACCACGATCAGTTGTTACATAGTCAGAGATTAACATAGTAGCTAGCAAACATGAGTCGCATTACTAAATTGCCAAATACAAATAATTTAGGGTGTGCCAACATGTCCAAACAACTTCTGGGGGACGATTATAAGGGCGAGCTAACCAAAAGTATTTTCTAGCATCAACTTACGTAAACTCAGGGCCAGAAAATAAGATGTGTATACATTGAAAACTAAGGGTCGTATGGCCCTGGAATCAAAACTTTCCCCATTCTAGATTACAATTGAAACTATGACATACAAACGACATATTGAACAAAATCTCATTCCTACACCATCACGCAAAAGCACCCTACAAAAGCACCTCAATTTCCAGTTCTCTTTGACTTGAATTCTCTTATTGCTGAAATTACCTCAGCAGCGTGGCAATTTTTCCTGCAGTCCACACTGGTCATGGCATTCTCTCAGCCAACATTCTTGGTGGAAATAATTTCCTGATCTCGTATAAATTTACAAGATCTTCTTTGGCTTTGCTTTTATAAAAGATCAGTCTCTTCCTGGTCCCCATCTGCATCTTCTATCTCATTTTCTTCATATTCTTCAGGTGCATCCGGATCCACCCCCTACAGCAAGAACCAATTAGTCACTAAATAGGGCTTACACCCAAAACATCCCAGGACCCCAACCCCACCCCAAGTCAGTTGTCCAAGTATATTTTTCCTAGTAAAAGATACTAGTTATAGACAGTGCAGAAACCGAAAATTAAAAATGTTTCTGAAATAAAAAGTAGCAAACCTTCATCTGTTTTTCCAAGCGCTCTAGCCCTTTTTTTGCAGCTTCATTCTGTGGGTTTATTCTGCAACCACAGTATTAAATTGAGGGTATTAACAGCAAGGCGATGCGATGCTTTCTTGGCAATCAACAATAAAAGCATGCAAACATTCAGGTAAAAAATCTCAGATTCTAGATTAAAGAAATCAGAGCAAATATTTAATATTCTACCTTAATGCAGACTGATAATGTGACATAGCTTCTTGCAGCATATTAGTGGCAGCAAATACTTGAGCCAACTTGACATGAAGAGAGTCATCTGCCCAATCTTTGAGATATCGCTCTAGCAGAGACACAGCATCTCCATTTCGACCCTCAATGACATGAAGCTCAGCCAAAGCTAATGCCGCACCAAGGTAACCAGGTTCCAGCCTCAGTGCTGACTCGTAGAACTTTTTTGCCTGTTGAATTTGACATTAGATTGACTTTAACTATAAATTTAGAAATGATCACTCATGAGCTGATGAAATGTGATCCTTTAACCAAAAGAAAAGGAGAGTTAAATTGATCTGTTACGACTTTACTACCTTCTCTCTTCCACCAGAGTTACTAGCATGTACATCCCCTACTAATTTTAGAGCCTTCGCAGACTGAGGCATGGCTTTCATTGCCTCCCTGGCAGCATGCAGGGCCTCTTTAATTTTGGAGAATGCCAAATAAGAATGAACCAAACCTGAAATTGTAATTGATTCAATTAATTGAGGCTTGTTTTCCTTGTTAGTGTTCCATTTGGTGGACAGGTGTAGCCCAATCATTGATATGTCATGGAAGTTGTGCATATGAACAATATGAAGTTTTGGTCTTATTTTTTCTCTTGCAGATTGTACGGTTGTACCTTGATATGAGCGGAGATCAGCTCTCAATTCTTGAGCTCCCCTGAAAGCAATGACAGCTGCTTCTGGCCGCTTTAGTGACAATAGCAAAGTACCCTGATATCAGAGAAAAGATGTAATGAAGATTAAGATTTATACAGCAGAGAGATATCAACCCACAACAATATCAGAGGACTTTGATCAAAACAACATCCATCCTATCAGGCATAAATTATCCGTTTACCTTCATAATGTAACCCAGAATGTGCCTCTCATCAATCCTGGTGCTCTGATTGCAAAGAAGAATCAATCAGTGGATTTGTGAGATTAATCAGATGGAGAAAAGATTCATATTACTACAAAAAAATAGCTAACCTTCTCTGCATAAGACAGCGCTCCTCTCTCATCTTTCTTTTCCCACAGGACAGACAAAGCTACAAAAACTTCTGGCCTTGTGGGATCAATACTCAGCAAATCATGCACCAACTTGTTTAGCTTTGAAAAATCACCCTTTGTCTTTAGAAGCATCGCATACTCATCCATATAAGTTACAATGTATGGATCAATTGATCGAACCTGCAAGTCCATGAACTTAACATGTTTGTGCCATGTGCAAACAGTGAGCACTACCTCAAAGTGGAAAACATAACTTCTAATACCTTCTCAAAATTCATTAAGGCCTCATCATTCTTCCCAATTATGGCTTGAACCTTAAGACATCGAGTTACGTATTAGTGAAACAGATAAACAATTTTAATATCTCTAGCCAGCTTCCACGCATTATAGTATAGCATTTCTTACCTTTGCAATTTCAAGTAATATGTGTATGTTATGAGGAAAACGTTGCAGGAGTTCTGCAAAGAGATCCAAACCACCTGCCAACATAAGGGAGAGAGTGTAAGAGTAAAAACCTTAGTGGATCAATGATCAATCAATAATCACTAAAGGTGACATGGCAAGCAATAGAAGGAAACAAATCTGTAATTGACGAAATCTAAGAAAGGGAAGTAAATTGTGTACTTACTACCCTTTTTTTGCAAAGTTTCTTTTCCTTGTTCACACAATAATTTTTGGGCATGTATTTCATTAAGATAATCAATTAATAGATACATCTGATTAACAGCTAAAATTCACCTTTTATTTACTTATCTATTTGCTTTTGTCTCAGTTTAAGATACTAGCAATAGGAATCCCCTTCTGCAGCTAGTTGTGTTGGCAGGCAGATATGCATAAATTAGCATATAAACATTACTTGCATAAGTTTGAAATGTAACTATTTTACCTTTGTAATCATTTGAAGCAATACAACACTGGGCCTCAACATAGCGCTGCATACAAATAACAGTTTATAATGTTGCGAGCTGGGCATAAACAATAGAATAACAAAATGCAAAACTGTTGAAAGGTAAATGATTAATAAGATAAGTTACAATGTCTTCAAGTAATTTTTGTTTTCCAATTTTTTTTTTTTTTTTTTATCTATGCTGTGTAAGCATGCCACTGGATAAGGGTGGTTGTTTGTTCCTCGAGTAGCCACCCATGCAATATAGACAATGAAGCCATTGTGTTTGGTTTGTGGTGATGGTGAGGAAAAAGCTCAAATGGTATAGAAGTACACGCTTTTTCTGAAAAGCACCAGAAAAGGCTCATGCAGTGGTAGCTTTTTAACCACCGCTCAGCAGTCATGCCAAGGTGATTTGATTACCGTGCATAAAATCTACATGCTTGATTTTAAAAATAAGCAACAGAACGGTGTTTGCATGAAACATGGATGAACATTTAGTTCATTTTTTCCTTGGATGATACTTTTGAATGAAGACTAAGATTTAAAGCCATTTAAACAAACTTATCACCAAATGAGCTTTAAAAAAAATTACTGTGGTAAATGAAGACAATATGCTGATAGTGAATAACCATAGGGCAGTAAGAAGTTGACAATGGACCCAAATCTAATCTGTTTCATCTTATACTTACTTGAACCCAGCGAGTAGAGTCAGTATGATCAAGTGGAGCTCTCCCACTTCTATTTGAAGCCTGTAACCATAATAGAAGTGCCCCAAGGATATCAACCAATTCAAACTCCATGGTAAAAAGAAAAAAACAAAGCAGATTCATTTAAAATCTTATTTTTCCATAAACTCAACAAGGCTGCAGAACATCAAATCATTGACTATGAAAATGAGAATATTATGGGTAGCAGAAACCAGCTAACCTGTCACCAGGTCATGCATTCATGCTTTTGAAAAATCAAATCCTAGATGAACCAAATATTATGCTAAATAAATGAGAACTATTTCCTCCACAGAAATTACTTCTCATTCACATATAAGCTGAGTTTGTATTGATAGGAACAACATCGCTGTCTATTTAAGTCAAACTACAATCAATATTTTCACTTAGGTAACTTCTTGTTCTATGTATAGTAACATTGCATAAATATGACAAAATAAAACTCCATAACAGCTCAACAAAACCTTCCTGGACTTCTAAATGAAAAAAAAAATCAGCATTCATGAAGATAAAATGATTTTACAGGGGTAGAAGTGAAACATGATTCCACATATACTTGTGAAAAAGTGAATGATATCCATAACAAACCTGTAAGAAAAGTGAAATGATATCCTTGGCAGCAACTCCCAGTTCCGCCAAAGCTATGATAGCCTCAATGACATAAGGGCAATGCCTGCCAAAAACACACCCAAAAGAAAAACAAATTCTCTGAAATCTAACATAATGATCTCTCTTATATGAGTAAAGGAAAAAAAAGAATTGCTAATTTGAATAAAATAGGTGAACAAGCATGTACAACAGTTTGTAAGGTACCAAAAATGTTGGCAATCAAGTGATAGTAATTAAAAGAGGTAAAACATATTTGAACATTGAAGAAGAGGTGTGCTCTCACAGGAGCATACAAAACCACAATAAGTTAATTAAATTATCCTGAGGCAACAAGATATTCTCTTAAAACCATTCAATCGAGTGGAATCACCAGAACAAGCACCATAGATGTTTCAAAACTATCCTGGTATGACATGTAGAAATAACGGAAATCATACCACAAAGTTTATGAGCCAAAGATTAGCAAATATATTTGTATGCGTGCATAACTTTCAATTATCTATTTTGTATTCTGTTTATGAAATAGGTGAACATAAATTCACGTAAGCAACCAACTTGGTGGATGCAAGCTATCTTAGCTAGTAAACTTCCTTGGTGCTGGACCCAGTACCACAAATCAAATAGAAATGAAAAATTTAAGCATGACAAAGGCTACCACTTGTAGCCAGCCAATGGATATCAAAAAAAGAAACAGAAAGAAAGAATTGCGATGCGACTTGACACACCTTAAGCACTCTTTGTAACAAGTGATAGCAAAGCGAGTATGTCTTGAAGTTCTATAAAGCTTTGCCATCAATAAACTCATTTGTAAAGTTCTTGCTTTGCTTGGAATTCCTTCCATCTGCCACACACAAAAAAAAAAAACTTTATTAATTAAAAGGGAAAAATTCTAGTAAAAATATAAAGAATAAAATTGTAATAAGGGAAAAACCTCAACAAGTGCGGCTCTAGTTTCATTCAATGCGGAATGGCAAGATGCGATCTTGAACTTCACCTACCATTGAGATAAATAAAACAGAAAAAATCAATATAAACCACACAATTCCTCAAATAATGTGTGTGTAAGAAACAAAATCAAATCAATGTACCTCATTTTCATTAATTGCTGAAATGTTAAAAGAATTCGGAGAAGAAGACCTGTTCGATAATGAACTCCTAGAAGTTGTCAAACTCTGTTTCGGAATTATCTTGCAGTAATGCAATGCTTGCTTATACGTATGCTACAAAAATTCAAAAAAAAAAAACGCAAAACAATTAAATTCCAGATTCTTCTAAGAAATAAACACACACACACACACGCATATAGAAACACTCACAATCGCTCTGCGAAACTCTCTATCGCGAAACAATGCATCTCCAAGAAGAATCTAAAAATAAATAAAAAATAGTGTCAAATTGGAAAGTAAAAAGAAAATAATGTGAGTGAAAAGAGAGAGGGCACCTGATTTTCGGCTTTGAGCTGGGGGCTGGTTTCGAGACTAACAGTAGATGATGAAACCAGAAAGCAACCCTGTAAATGTAAATACAAAATTTCACGATTTTTTTTTTTCACAAATCGTTGAGAAGAAAAAAAAGATTATTACGAGAATTTGAGCGGAATTGTAGAGTTGGTTATCGAGAAGAGCAGTGATTTGATCCTTTGGCACATCCATTCTTGTGCTCAAAATCAGAAACTGAGAGAGAGAGCGCTCTTTTTTCTCTAAGTAATTACAGTTGAGAAGAGAAGAGAGTGAGTGCGGGATTTTGGGGTTCAATTTTTTTAAAACACCAGAAATGTCTCGCTGAAAGGAAACCCCAGCTCGCTCTCTTTCCAAAAGACGCGTCGTTTACTATTTTTCGTCCGACCCGATGATACCCAGATAAGAGGGAGCCTGATTTTTTTTACCTGATCCGACAGGGACCTAGGTTGGTTTTTGGCATTTGCTTGCTCGACAGTCCCTCTAAATTTACGAAACTGATTGTTTTTATATTTTTAAAAAAAATTAAATTTTTTATTTTTTTATTTTAAATTATTTTTTTATGATTTTAAATTATTTTAAAAATTAAAAAAATATATTTTTTTGATATATTTTTTTTAAAAAAACAATCCTCCTTATAATACTAAAAACAAAACTTTAAACAAATAATTACAATACTTGCTGTATTTTTAAGATTAGATGTGTGAGCTCTACAGCCCCGTTTGGAAACACGGTACAAACTATATTTCCTCAGATTTTGAATTTTTTTTACTTAAAATAAATATTTTTTTATGTTTTCATATCGGTTTAATGTGTTAATGTCAAAAATAATTTCTAAAAAATGAAAAAACTTTATTTTGATGCATTTCTAAGCAAAAAACACTTCGAACCACTATCACAATCTCAAACACACTTACAGGAGACATGTCAATGATGTCACGTGGTTAATAAGAATGTGTTTGTCTTGGTGGTAATTATTGTAGTTGTGGTTTGATAAAAGTGATTTTGAAAAAATCATTTTTGTTATGGTTGGTTTATATAAAATGTGTGTTTGGTTAAATTTGTGGTTTGATTTTTTTTTGTCCAAAAACATATCATGATATGTTTGGTTAAAATTGTGATTGGAATTGATGTTATATATAAAATGACTAAAAATGACATAAATTAATTTATTATGTTTTAAATAGCAAAAATAAGATTTAGTAGAAACAATAATTGGCATAAAAAGAAATCGTGACAAGATATAAGATGGTAGCATAACAACTACTCATGTTGTCTCTCGGTGTCAACTAGCAGACATATTTACAAAAGTTATTCCTTCTTCTATTTTTCAGACACACTTATCCAATATGGGAATACTTAATCTATATTCTCCATCTTGTGGGGGGTATTAGACACCATACCAAATGCATGCCACTCAGCCAGCACCAAGCAGGACATGCAGGACGTTGCAATAAGATTTGCACACCAGCCACTTGCCACTCTGCTAGCACCAAGCAACAACCTGCAACAAGAATTGTAAATGCAACAGAATAAATCCTTTGTATTCCTTCTCCCATTCTGTTATAAGAGTATAGGACGAAATAGTTTGTTAGAGTTTGTTATACTAAGCTGTATATAAATATAGCATTGTTCATGTAAAAACATATCAGTGTGTGAAATAATAAGAGACACACAGAATGATTTTCTTCCTTCATGTAAAATCTCTTCCTTCATCTTTTCATATCATCTTCAGTTTGTATCAATATATAATCGAAGATTGCATGTTGTTCCTATATCTTCCAGAAATTGTCTCGAGCAGGTATTCTCTTCCAAACCTGCATTGATCGAGCTCTCAATTGTCGTGTTGTGTGTTTTTGACAAGCACATTGACGAAGTGATTATTTTGTGTGACTGCATGCATTCCTTGCCTTTTCATACTATGGATTAAGGTGGATGCTTCCTACTTTTGCTTTCATACATTACCAGAAAATCAATAGCATCAGGCTAGGTTGTGCTTCGTTCTTCTCCCTTTTTAGGAAAAATGTTATGAACCATTTCTTTGTTTGTTAGAAAATCTGTTTGATCTTATTGTTTCTTCCTACTGATTCTAATTGTTGTGCATACTGGACCGAAAGCAAACACAAATAAAACACAAACAAGCAGATTTACGTGGTTCCCCAAAACCGGGTACGTCCACGGAGGCAGCAGATTGTATATTATTGGAGGAATGATACAAACACTCTACTCAACCCAGTAAAATCCCACAAAACCCAGTGTTTCACTCTTACACTCGGTGTTTCTCTCAAATCTGCACTCTTTCACTCTCACAATTGCATTATTTTCTTCTGCACACTTGCACACACCTCTTCACTTGCACTGCCCTCACTAATCACTAATTGTCTCCATTTATAGGAGGAAGGAGAGCCTTGAAACATGCCACTAATTGTGGCACTAACCACTAATGGTGCTTCCACTAAGCATAGTGGTGGGGTATTGATATTATCAATAAAATCTAGACAAATCTCCACAAATCTCCACCTTGGCAAGATTTTTCCATCCAATCCTCGTGATCAATCAATGTTGTCTCTGATGCGCCATATGGTGCTGCACCCTGAAGGTGCTCAACACCAAGAGATGTGACCAAGTCCAAACAATGTTGGAACTTGATCCCTGAGACACATTTTGTGAGCATGTCAGCTGGATTATCTGTGGTACCAATCTTCTGTAGCAGAATATCCCCTTCATCCACAATTTCTCGAACAAAATGAAATCGAACATCGATGTGCTTGGTGCGGGAATGATGAACCTGATTATTTGCAAGACAAATAGCACTTTGACTATCACAATGGACATCCACGTGCTCTTGAACAATTCCCAAATCTTCAATCAACCCATGTAACCAAATAGCTTCCTTGAAAGCTTCTGTTACTGCCATGTACTCTGCCTCAGTTGTTGACAAAGCTACTGTTGATTGTAACGTTAACCTCCAACTTACAGGCCCTTTAGCAAGTGTAAACACATAGCCTGTTGTGGAACGACGCTTGTCTAAGTCACCAGCATAGTCCGAGTCCACATAACCAACTAAATTTTGTCCGAGTCTATCATCCCTCTCAAACTTCAAACCAATATCAGTTGTGCCATGAATGTACCGTAGAATCCACTTAACTGCCTGCTAGTGACCCTTTCCCGGATCATGCATATACCTGCTCACCATACTGACAACATGTGAAATATCTGATCTTGTACAAACCATTGCATACATTAATGCACCAACTGCATTTGCATACGGAATTTGAGCCATATGCTTGCGCTCTTCTTCTGTGTGTGGAGACATTGAAGCACTTAGCTTAAAATGAGGAGTTAAAGGTGTGCTTACAGGCTTGGTCTTACCATCTACCCCAAATCTCTGTAGAATTTTCTTCAAGTATTGGGTCTGTGTCAAACAGACTGTGCCTTTTCTTCTGTCTCTCTGAATCTCCATGCCAAGAATCTTCTTAGCTTCTCCAAGGTCCTTCATTTCAAACTCAGTTCTCAGTTGAGCTTTCAGTCTATCAATCTCCACCTTGCTCTTCGATGCGATCAACATATCATCCACATATAAGAGCAAATAGATGAAAGAACCATCAAGAAGTTTGCGAAAATATACACAGTGATCAAACTGACTCCGTGTGTATCCATGTTCTGCCATGAACTTATCAAATCGCTTATACCACTAGCGAGGAGATTGTTTCAATCCATACAATGACTTCTTCAGTTTACAAGCCCAATTCTCTTTCCCAGTGACTTTGAAACCATCTGGCTGAGACATGTAAATTTCCTCTTCCAAATCTCCATGTAGGAAGGCAGTTTTCACATCAAGTTGGGCTAACTCCAAATCAAACTGTGCAACCAAGGCTAACAGAATACGGATTGATGAATGCTTAACAACTGGAGAGAATACCTCATTATAATCTATCCCCTCCTTCTGAGCATAGCCTTTTGCTACCAATCTTGCTTTGAATCGGATGTTGTCTTTTCCAGGATTACCTTTCTTCTTGGCATATACCCACTTGCAACCAACTGTCTTCTTTCCCTTAGGGAGTTATACCAAATCCCAAGTCCGATTCTTGTGGAGAGATTTCATCTCTTCATCCATTGCCTCTTTCCATTTTGCACTTTCTACACTCTGTACTGCTTCTTTGTAGGTGTAGGGGATTCCATCATCAATCACCGGAAGTGCATAAGCCACCATGTTACAATACCGAACAGGTTTCTTGATAACCCTTTTTGGTTTACTCGTTGCAATGGATTCTTGTTGTGTGGTTGCTAGAGTTATTGCATCCTCTTCATCTGAACTTTCATCTGAATCTCCTTCAGTAGGGATTGTCTGAACAGTCTTTACAGGAAAGACTGAAGTCTCCAACTCCACCTGTTGTGCATCACCAGACTGTTTTTCCTTCTCCTGTGATTTCTCTTGCTGTAACATGCCAGACTCATCAAAAGTGACATCTCTACTCAAAATCATTTTCTTTGATTCAGAACACCAGAGTCTGTAACCTTTCACTCCTCCACTAAAGCCCAAAAATATAGCTTTCTTGGCTCTAGGATCTAGCTTGGACTCAGTAACATGATAATATGCTGAGCAACCAAATATACGCATAAAGTCATAATCATTTATAGGAGAGCCTGACCATACCTCTAAAGGGGTTCTTCCATTTAATGTTGCTGAAGGTAACTGGTTAACAATATGACAAGCATAGCTTAATGCCTCGCCCCAGAACACTTTGCTTAGTCCCGAATATGATAGCATACATCGGACTTTCTCCACCAATATGCGGTTCATGCGTTCTGCTACTCCATTCTGTTGTGGTGTTTTGCAAACAGTAAAATGTCGCTTGATCCCTTCATCCTGACAAACTTCAAAGAAAGGATCTGAAGTGTACTCACCACCATTATCTGATCGAAGAGTCTTAACTCTCCTTCCAGTTTGAGTCTCCACCATTTTCTTCCATTTCAGAAAGATATCAAGGACCTCATCCTTGTGTTTCATCATGTACACCCATACTCGTCTTGAGAAATCATCAATAAAAGTAACAAACCAACGATTACCTCCAATAGATTCATTCTTTGAAGGTCCCCATACGTCTGTGTGAACATAATCTAGGATCCCTTTTGTGTTGTGTACCGCAGTGCCAAACTTGACCCTTGTCTGTTTTCCAAGAACACAATGCTCGCAGAACCCATGCTTCCCAGTCTTGGCGCCTTTTAACAGACCTTGCTTGACTAATCCTTGCAAAGCCTTTTCACCAGCATGCCCTAAGCGCATGTGCCAAAGTCTGAAATTATCTGCTTCATCATCTTCTATGCTTTTGGAGACAGCTGTTGTACCAGTAACTGTAGATCCATCCAGGAAATATAAGTTTCCTTTCCTCGTGCCTCTTAAGACAACTAATGCACCACGGATTGCTCTTAAGACTCCATCATGCATGATAATCTTATAACCACTAGATTCTAGGACTCCAAGTGAGAAGAGATTTTTCTTCAAATCAGGTACATATCGTACATCTGTTAGTGTCTTGACTACCCCATTATGCATCTTCAGATGGATAGTCCCAATCCCTTTGATCTCACTAACATCATCATTACCCATAAACACAACTCCTCCATCGAACTCCTCGAGTCTCGAGAATAAGTGCTTGTTAGGGCACATGCTATAGGAACATGCAGAATCAAGAATCCATTCACCAGAATGGTTTTCTGGTGATGAGACCATGAATGCAGAGTCTCGTTCATCCTCATCTCATGCAACGTTCACATTTGGTTCGTCTTTTTCCTTGTTGCCCTTAATTGGACAATCTTTCTTCTAGTGCCCTTTTTTGTGACAAAAGGCACACTCATCTTTTGCAAGATATCGTCTGTTTGATGATTCTCCTCTGGATTTTGAGCGAGATCTCCCTCGCCCTCGAAATCTTCTAGGGTTTGTTCTGCCTCTAACAGTCAATGCTTCTGACGTTGACTCCTTGTAAACAATCTGGTCCTTCTTCCGATACTCATTGTTCACCAAAGCATTGGACACATCAATGAATTTAATCTTTTCTTTACCATACAGTAAAGTGGTGACAAGATGTTCATATGTGTCAGGCTGTGAATTTAATAATAGTAGAGCTTTATCTTCATCATCAATTTCCACATCTAAATTCTTCAAATCAACTATTATTTTATTGAAATCATTCAGATGCTCATTCATAGAAGTACCTTTCTTGTGCTGAAACCGGAAGATCCTTTTCTTCAAGTAGAGATGATTCTCTATACTCTTCTTCATAAACTTGTCCTCCAGTGCTTGCCATAATTCCTTTGCAGAGTTTTATTCTGAAAAAGCGTACTTCTGATCCTTTACAAGACAAAGTCGGATGAACTGCAAGCCAACCGATTTATCCTTTCCCAGCTTTTATCATCCAGATCCTCTGGTTTATCTTCTAGAGTGAAATCTAAATTTATTTGGACAAGCATATCCATGACTTCACATTTCCACATGCCAAAATTACATTTCCCATCAAACTTCTCCACCTCAAATTTGGTATTCGATACCGGGATGTATTGTGGAGGTATACTAGCATTCCCCACTAATTTTTCTTCTGGAATATCAGCCATTAGGACGTCTTTGGATTACAAATGGAATCCCGAACTTGTTAAAGCACACACTTTTATGCTCAAAAGTGCCAAAACAATAACTTTGGTATGCTGTTTAACAAAACGGACACCACAGTTGCGTCTGGAATGGTTGAAAATGCTAGGAACCAACTTGACTCGGCCAAAAACGGGTCAAAAAATCACTGAGTTGGCCAAAAAACCAATCTGACCGAGTTGACTCAGGGAAGGAATATTCTGTCTCTGATAAAGAATATTCTGTCACGGGAATATTCTCTTACTGGTAACGGAATATTCTTATTCTGTCAAGAGAATATTCTGTCACTGTTAGATGACGTGTCTGATGACAGGTCGATGTGGACCCTCTGTTGATGACGTGGATGATGACTCAGCGCCACGTGTCGGATGACGTGGCTGTCTTCTCATGCGAGAATTCCGGCACTGACTGGTTTTTCCGGCAGATTTCCGGCGAAACTTCGGCGAGCTCTACAGGGCTCGTTTCAACTCCGATTTCGACGATCTTTATATCGCCGGACTCGTATCGACGAGAGGAATCTCCGCAGCTGATCAAAATCAAGATCTGAGAACTTTGAAAATTCTGCAACTTTGAATAGAGAGCTGAAAAACGTGTTTTTCTGTGTTTAAGCTTCCCTAATGCTCTGATACCAATTTGTTGTGCATATAGGACCGAAAGCAAACACAAATAAAACACAAACAAGCAGATTTACGTGTTTCCCCAAAACCGGGTACGTCCACGGAGGTAGCAGATTGTATATTATTGGAGGAATGATACAAACACGCTACTCAACCCAGTACAATCCCACAAAACCTAGTGTTTCACTCTTACACTCGGTGTTTCTCTCAAATCTGCACTCTTTCACTCTCACAATTGCATTATTTTCTTCTGCACACTTGCACACACCTCTTCACTTGCACTGCCCTCACTAATCACTAATTGTCTCCATTTATAGGAGGAAGGAGAGCAGAAAGGAGAGCCTTGAAACATGCCACTAATTGTGGCACTAACCACTAATGGTGTTTCCACTAAGCATAGTGATGGGGTATTGATATTATCAATAAAATCTAGACAAATCTCCACACTAATTTCATGTTTTTGAACTTTCAGAATATATCAAGAGATGGTTTCATGAAACAAAGAATACTGCAGAGGATAGAACCGTGGATTCAAAGGGCTACAGACCATCCTTGAGGACCCAGATCCATCCGTTATTGTTCATCTTGCCTCCTCTCTTTTTGTTGCAAGCCTTGGGCTCAAGTCCGATGCTCAGTCAGGACAGCTTGGTGTTGAAGACAACTTTCTTGAACGGTTGCAACCTTTTTTGCGTGGTTGGGCGAACACGATTTGGCATGAGCTAAGGTACACAATTTAAATACAATTGCATCACTTTCAGACTTCCAACTTCATCTGTAAGATAATGTAAAATTTACGTTAACATTATAGTGAGAATAAAATGTCCTGGTAGATGTTTTGCAGGAAGCGTCTTACCATGGAAACATATGACTCAGTGGTTGAGTACAACCAAAACAGCCACAACTAACGCCACAGACACAGCTATAACTTTCCCAAACAAACCCCAAGTGTGCAATGTAATTTGGCTCATTTCTGTCTTTAGCCTTGTTGCATTTGGAGTAGCACTGAAGCTATGAAGCTATGCTAGGAGCCTCACTGGCTGAGGCATCAAGACTTCTTATGATTGAAAGTCGTTTGTGGTTCGTGTGAACTTCTCCGTGATAATTTCGCAAGCATTTGCTCAATTGCATGAATAATCATCATATAGGTAGCTCTGTTGTTGCTGGAGAATGAGCCAAATTTTGTGGATAAAGATGCTCAACTGGGGGTGGAATTTGAGTTGGAACATGGAGATACAATGCCGAGGATCTTGCCAGTGGTAAAGCAGGAAGCAAAGTTCTCTTGGAAAGGATGCAGAAATGATGTGCTGGTCCTACCAAGCATGATCAGCAGATGCATTGAGCGCAGCTTCTCAATGATTTCCGGTGGAATGGGCTGCTCTTCTTTGTTTTGGGGAAGGTGGGGAAGGAAGGGGTCGGGCTTTCAGTGTACATCTTTCCTTTTCTTTCTTTCTTTCTTTCTTGGTTTAAACTCTCGATCTAAACATCTCATGGTTGGTTTAAGCTGGCTGCCCTTGTAAGAAAGGATCATTTCATAAAGACAGACTGATTATAAGGTAAAAAAGTAATTGTTTGAATCCTGAAAGAGATCCCAGGTAGTGGCCAGATCCTGTACGCAAAGAAGTGCATGGATGTGGATCCCATTTGCCTCTGGAAACGGGAGAACCTGAGACATGCGAGTCAGCGTATTCTGAAAGAACCCCCCATGCAATGTAAGGTTTTATTTTGTGCAATTTGACAGTTGAACTATGAATAGGCATCAACTCTCTGTATTCTGACTCAAGAAATTGGAGAGCACTAGCTTTCTTTTCTGATAGTTCTTTATTTCTGACAGGGGCATCTCTACTTTTGTCAACCTAGTATTTCTACTTAGTAGGGGCCAAAAGGAAAAAGAAACTTCCTCTCGGAACAGTCTGTTATACTGCCAGCTCGTCACTATCAGAATGCATCAATTGTTACAGCTTTTTACATGACATTAGCTCATAAAAGCACACATCAAACAATACATTCTCTCTGAATCCCAAGGAAAGAAACGGATTTGTGTTAGTGCATGAATGGCTTCTAGATAGCAGATCACTGTCACTCTTCTTCTGGTTCTTCCTCTTCCTGGAGAAGATTTTCTCTATTATCATGTGCCCAAAAACCACGCACATCTATAAGCATGCTGGCTACAGTCCCTCCTTGTTTGCAAGCTAGCAGATCAGCGAGTGTAATCCTCAATGGGTCAGCTGGCTTGACCATATCCCATATTTCATCCCTCACATCCTCAATGCACAATTCATAGTTACCGCCCTCGATCCATTTCTGGTGTACATCTCTGTTTGACAAGTAAAAAACTTGTTTAAGTGGGACGATGTTTATACCAACAGCTGAAACTGTAAAAATCAAAAGGACCAGTGGATGTTAACTGTGATCTTTATGTGCCTTTCAATCTAATATCTAGGTTCATGTCTCTGAACATTTGAGGCTTGCAGAATTGCTTAAGCACTACAAGCAGGAAACCACAGAGTTTTCTCTAGGAAGGTTGTATCAGGTAGCTCTCAGCTTTTAGATGCTCCCTTTCTTTACTTCCATGTTTTTTTAAAATTGGTTGCTCATGATGAAAATT
This sequence comes from Populus nigra, assembly GCF_951802175.1. Lineage (NCBI taxonomy): Eukaryota > Viridiplantae > Streptophyta > Magnoliopsida > Malpighiales > Salicaceae > Populus > Populus nigra. Next base: position 19,535,114 of record NC_084857.1, on the reverse strand, counting down.
GAAGTTTCACAAACTCGCTCTTAGCAACCAAAGAAGACAAAAATAAAAACAAACATGAAAATTGAAGCAATGCAGTTCAGGCCAACTTAAATGCTGAAAGAATGCTCACCTGAAAAGTGAGTGAATATCAGGAGTGATGAGAAATCCCCGTCCACTAAGATCAAGACAACGAAATAAATATGTCAACCCTTCAGGAGTGTCTTTGTTTTCTAATGCCAAAACAAAGTCAAGAAAACTTTCAAAGTCCATCTCCCGAGTATTCCCTCCACCACCTTTTCCACGGCGGACATGCTCATCATACACTATCAAAAGCATAACAAACACGGAATGGAGACAATAATCTCAGGGGAAATTACATTCTTAAGATAAGAAACCAAAAGGTCTAGCATTATAGATTCTGATAGGAGAATAAGAACTCCTACCTCTCTCAATAAAGATTCCTGTCAGCGTACCATCTGCATATTCTCCAAGTTCTTGCTTGCTCAGTGTTCCATTCATATCTTTATCAAGGGCAAGGAACATATCTACAGAGGAATGAACCGTGATTAGATACACAACTAAGACTCAACCTCATGCTCCAAGCCAAATCACAATATTTCCTGAAACGTGGATCATCAAATCTACACCTTGTAAACTCATAGTCAATCGTTCTGCATCACTAACCACTAGCAATTTCAATCGATGTACCTTGTAGAAATAGTTAACAGATGAACCTCAAGAGAGTTTACATTCACTTCTTTCTTTCCTCTGCCCTGGACTCTCAGCTACTATCAATCATTTACTCATATATTGCCTACCTCTTTTGTGATGTTTATCATAATCTTATGTCATTACCACTTGATAATTTGATGATTATCAAACTGCACTGATCTCTATTTAATGCTTAATCACAAAGTTGAGAAGGCTTGTAAATGAATGCACGCACACATCAAACCATCACAAAAAAAAAAACAACTAAATAAACAGACAGACAACAGTTTAGTAGTAGTTTGGACGAGAATAAAAAAGGACAATAAAAATTCAAACCACTCACCACATATGCGTTGTGCGGATGTCAAAGAAAACCAATTTTCAGCTTGTTCACTGTCAGTGACTTCCTCCTCACTTTCCTATTTGTAGACAGAGGTTAGAATGAAAACTTAGATACCAAGATGTATGGGGTTATTCACACACAGTACTGTCTTGCACTTCTTTAACTGGATGTAGAGAATGGAAGAGGCATACTATAATGCATTTAAGCACTAATTATTTATCAGATAAAGAAAGCAGGAAAGAACTGGGCATTTGTATTCCCTTGTAACAAGCAACGACAACATTCAAGTCAATTATATTTCTAAGAAAATCATCTCTAGGCAAACAAGTTCTATTTCTAGCATTCTACAGTAAAATGACTTGGAAAGATGTAGCAAGATTTTTGTTTTCAATATTGGAAGTAAAGTAGTGGATGGAATTTGAAAGTAAAAAATCTATGTATCTGAAAGGATTCCTTAGCTGTGTGTATTCTGATAGGATTGTATTCCTTAGATGTATCTGTTAGTTAGTTCCTGACTTATCTTATGTACAACTCATGTATATATATATACTACACAAAATACAACAATGAGACCTACCTGATTTTCCTCGACATCTCTATGTTTCAACTTTCATGACGTCAAGAAAGAAGATCCTAAATTCCCGCAATCTTTTCATTTAGTTTCTTCTTAAATCATATTGGCATAGTCACAGAGTCGTGAAAGAAGGGGGGAAGGCAGGAAAAGGGACAAAACAAATGGAGAATCTAGTAAACGAATTTAGTGTCAGAAAAAAACCAGCAGGTGTAAAACAAATATCAATTGTTTACCCATGCGACTAGAAATTCAAAACATATAAATCTATAACCCACCTGGTGCAATTCCATTAATTCCTGGAGACAGTTGCTAAGAAGCACCTTCTTTATGCAGGCTTTCCCTGTAAAGAAAACTAACCGTCAACTATTATGAAAAGCCAGTTGAAAAGGAAGTTCAGAATACCTTAAAAATAACCATAATCTTACAAAGAGGAAAACCAGACAGAGAAAAGTAACAATCAGACCGTTTAAATCTTTACCCATGTTTCCCCAGCATTCACAATTACAAGAATTTCCATAATCCATACATTAAACTAACATCTTTTAAAGGGCAGATCAATATATGCGTCTGTTTCCCTTTCAGGCCCCGAAAGATTATGCAACTCACTCTTCAAACATTTAGGTGATTGATGTTATCTTCAGCTTATCAAGTTATTTGCAGTAACTTATTATCAGCCTTGGTCATCAGCAAAATGATAACATCTAATGTTAGAATGACTTCAAAATTTGAAACCCCATCCTCACTAAAGTTTGATTTCAAGCGTTTATTTAGCTAGTTAAGAGGAGACCGTGAACTATATGTACCAAAAAGTAAATTCATATTCTATATTCTAATAAAACATTTAAAGAGAACCCACAGATTGTGGTAATAAGCAAACATATGTTATTACTGTAACAATCAAATATCAAGAATGATTACATGAATTAAAGGGGAAATAAATTATCATTATTGAATAACTGAAAAAGGAAAAAACTCTGCTGTAGTAAAAGGGGGTAACCATGCAAACCTCGCCTATGAGGATCACAAAAGAAGAAGAATTTGTGAGCAGCTATGCGACAATACATTTGAATAAATGCAGCAGGCATATCCTGTAGTTGTGCTAAATTAGGGATAAGACCTCGTATGTAAGCCTCCATTTCCTGAAATAGAACAAAGTAGTCCTTTTTTTTATACAAAAGATTGTAAAAGTGAATTACTATAAATGTGTTCATAAAGATCTAATAGTAGGAAGACCCGATAGCCAAATGTGGTGTTAAAAAAAAAATGCATAAAGTCATACATGAGGCTGAAGAAATCCATCAGAATCCTCGTCAAGCTCACTCATATCGATTCTGGCCTGTGTAAGCGAAACCTGAACAACAATGAACAGTAATCAGCGCTCAAAAAGAAAAGGATTAACTTCAATAGAGAGATAAAGTTGTGAATAATAGCATGGTCCTAAAAAGCCCTACTCACAGTGCGCATCACATAAAGGTAAAATGGTAAAATAGCAATTCTTCCGGATTCATCCTTTTCAAACTTCATGAAATTAGATGGGCTGAAAAAGCGCCGGCATTTGGGGCCTATTTGCTCTGTACATACCGAAGCTATGTGACAAAAATCTTCATAATTCATCTACAACATGATAATCCAGAAGATAAGTTAGGTTAAAGTGAAAAAAAATTATTAGGTTATAGAGTAAAACATCATGGAACAAATCTAGCCTAACAAATGTAAATAGCAAAAATAAGTGCCACGGCATCATGAAGTATGTTACCAATGTTTAGCATAACTTCTCATTATCTGATAATGCTAAGCTAGGACATTCTTCAATGAAAACAAGTACAGATTTTAGTAACTGAAATATAGAAATCTGCCAAGCACATAAACAACATTTGGTATGATACAAAAACAGACTGGCACAGCAAGTCTCACAAACCTTTTCTGCACCAGTGGCATCATCGATCACACAATTTTCTCTCAAGCAAACCCACATTGCATCGAGATCATCCGCATTAAGTAAAAGATCTGATTGTTTCTGCAAGAATTGAGTTTATCATGTTACCAATAAAGCATACCAGCATATGCTTAGGCCACCAAAAAGTAACAAGTATAACAAGCAGAAGGGTTAACACAGTACCTTCAAAAAACGATATTTTGCCAGCCTCTGGACTCTATGACTTATTGATCCTTCTTCAGGTTTCTAAGTAAAGAAAACATGAAAACGGATATAAGAAAATCAGCAAATAATAAAGGGAAACACAAAATACCATCACAATAAACAAGTCAAAATCTAAGCTTCCAGTCAATAAAACTCTTCCATTCCATCTAAAACAAGTGAAACCCAGAATTTATTTAGTAAATCCTTAAACGGAAGGACGCACCAAAATTAAAGTTGTAAACTAACAGCCTTGTATCTAGTTATAAAATAGTTTAAAATCAAAAGAAAAGGGCTTCCAGCAACATGCCTTCTTGTAGAAACTTGGTATTGTGCCACCTTCAGCACTCTTTTGTTGCTTCTCTTTGAAAATATCTAGCAATATTCTCTTCGTCTCAAGCTCTACAATCCCAGCGAAAACAAACCAAGTTAGATTTTAATTTTTAGAAACCCAAATATATTTTTGAAGAAAATAACTAATTAGCCTTAATCAACCTATAAATCATCAATCAAAGTAATAGTACAAATCATGCAAACACTGAGAACTCTGATTACAAAATTAAGCAAACAACATTTCACATTGATCGTTATATAAGTACAGTCACAGCTCTAATCTTGCTTCAATTCCATAACCAATTAACAAAAATATACAATTAAGAATAAAAATTAGCTAAGATAATAAGAAACGGACCCATGAGAGCTTCAGATCCGAGCCCGGCACCGGATCCGATGAACCGGCGGAGGTTACGGACCCAAAGCATTGACGAAGCCGGCGGGATTCTCCTCTGAGCTGCCTCGTGGCTCTCGCCATCGCCAGACCCACTGTACATGGCCAAATTACAGTAATCCAAGTTGTCTCGGGAGAGTTCGGAGTTCAAATCGGCGAGTTAAGACACTAGAATTACGTGCATTGCTGATTTGGAAACCAAAGACCCTCGCTCTCTCTCTCTCTTTCTATCTGGTTTTTCGATTTGTTAGCTTCTTCTGTTAGATTCAAAAGTTACGAAGAGACGGAGTTTTTCTTTTACGTGATGTTTTTTTTATTTGGAAATCGAAATTAAGTACAGTTTGAGAGGATTTGCTTTTGGGATGGTTTTATTGTTATGATCGGGTAAAAGTTATTTTATAAATAGTATTTAAAGTTGCTTTAAAAAAATATATATTTTTATCAAGAGTGTGTTTGGTATTGTGATAATTATTGTGGTTGTGATTTAAAAAAAAATATTTCATAAAAAGTAATTTTAGTTGAGGTTGAGTTGAAAAAATATATGTTTGGTTAAAACTGTGGTTGAAATTGAGGTTGAACAAAAAGTAATTTAATGTGTTTGGTTAATAATGCTTTTGAAATTGAGGTTATAAAATAATTTAAAATATATATATATTAATATTTATGGTTTTTAATTTAAATATTATAGATTTAATTATTGCTATTACATCATGAAATAAATCATACTTAATATAAAAAAAAATTTATTGTTCCATTAAACTATCTACAATTCCATTACATACAAAATTCATCCGACAAGAACTACAAAATTATGTAAAATATTATCAGGAATAAAATTGAGATTACAGTACGAGTAAATTTAATTCACTTTAAACTAATTTAAAAAAAAACAAAAAAAATTGTTGTTCACGTTCACATAAACAGTGCGAGTGAAATCAATTAACTGCATTTGTTTTTCAAAAACAAAATTGTTCATTAGTGAACAGTGCGACAATGGAGCATGGCTCCACTGTTCAATGGAAATCACCACGAGAAGCAACAAAATGCTGCTTCTCCAAACCTGCGACACGCTAGTGAAAGTTGGTGGGTCCTACCAAGCAAAATCACATTTTTTTCGTGTTGATATGTGTGTTCACCCGCAACCACATTACCAAACAGTATCTAAAACTGTGGTTAAAATTGAGGTTGAATAAAAAAATAGTTTAATGTGTTTGGTTAATAATGTTTTCCATAACTTCCTGAGCGTGCAATAATATCAGATAAAATATTATCAGGAATAAAATTGGGATTGTGATTAAATTCTGTAAATGTTATGTCATTATGGAATTTTCTTCTAATATAATTATGTAATGTTATTAAATAATATTTAAAACTAGTTTTTCAAATAAAACACAATGCCTGAGAACAAAAATTTTGTTGGATTTTTTTTATTTTACTGGGTAGGACCTAATCCAATGCATTTAGGTTGGGACTAGAACTTGTTCGGGTCATGAACAGTGGAGAGCTGAATTAATTGGCGTGAACAGTGAAGCATCAGTATAAAAATTTTGTTTTTGTTAAACCACGGTCACAGCTGTAATTTAAGTAGGTCCCACCTAAACAAAACTCAGTTTTTAACTTAACTAAACGTTAATATTTGTGGCTGACTCTGAACCTCAACCGCAACCTCAATGTCAAATAGGTACTAAATATTTGGTGTGCGGGTGTGTTTGGAAACTCAAACTGTGTTTTCAAAAATTTTAATTTTTCTTGTTTAAAATAAATTTTATATATATATATTTTTAATTGTTTTGATGTGCTGATATTAAAAATAATTTTTTAAAAAAAAACTTTATTTTGATATATTTTTAAGTGAAAAATACTTTGAACGGCCACTATTATCACATTCCAAATAAACTCTTAATTTATTTTTTATTAAAATTAAAATATATATATATATATATATATATATATATTTAAATTGTTTTTTATAGAATAGCATAAAAGATAATTTTATAAAAATAAAAATATATATTATTTTTAAATAAATATTTTTAAAAGTAATTGTTTAAATCTCAAACGTTACCTGCAAGTTTTTCAAATGTTGATTAAGTCCTGATATTTAACCAATTATACTTAAACACCCCAACATTTATGGTATTATATATTATGCCATTCTACTTTGATTAATAAATTTTGTGGTTTAAATGTCATAACAATTATTTTCCCCTGGCATAAACTTAAAAAACTACAAATTGTTAATTTTATTGATCCTACCTTGTGTGCAATTATTTTCATGGAAAAAAAAAGAGAGACAAATCATGTCCATAGTGGTTTTAAATATAAAAAAGGTTAATCATATCTGAATAATCAAAAGAAAAGAGAGAAAAAAAAGTGAGGTGATGTTATCGTGGAAACAGTACGAGAGTATTTAGAGCATGATAATAATTATTTTTTTAAGTTTTTTTATTTTAAAATGCATTAAAATAATTTATTTTTAAAAAATTATTTTTAACATTAACACGTTAAAATTATATGAAAACATAAAAAAATATTAATTTAAAATAAAGAAAAAATTAAAAGTATTTCTAATTTTTTTAAAACAATTTTAAAATACAAAAACAAGTAAATCTTATATTACATTACAACATACTCTAAACCGTGTGGGGGAATCATTGTTCCCCCACACACAAAACTGTGGATTACAACAGTAATCCACAGTGTTTTCCCTTTTTTTTGCTAACTTTTTTCATTTTTCTTTTTTTTTCAAAATTATTTGCTTTCCAACTTTCCTATTTTTTCTTTTTTTTTTCATTTATTATTTGTTTTTCCAAACTTATTTTTGTTGATTTTACTTTTTAAATATTGACCTGGTTAAAATTTTTACTTTGTAATTTTTTTCTTTAAAATACTGTGGATTGTTGTGATGTTTTTCCACATAATTTTTCTATTTTATTTCTTTTTTTTTTAAATTATATTTGTCGATTTTTTTTTAATATGGAGCTAATTGAGAATTTAGTTTTGTAATTTTTTTCTTTAAAACATTGTTGATTGCTACAGTGTTTCTCCGCATGGTTTTTTTAAGATTTTCTTCGAAATTATCTTTATTTTATTTTATTTTTTAATATTGAGCTGGTTAATAATTACAGTTACAATATGTGAGGAAAGCACTGTAACTTTCCTTGAAAATTATTGTTGATTACTACAATGTTTTTTCCCTTATGGTTTTTTTTTCTGTTTTTGTTATGTTTTTCTCTAAAATTATCTTTGTCAATTTTATTTTTTAAATATTAAGCTGGTTAAGAATTGCTATTACAAGTAAATACAAGTTTTTCCTCACAAAACACTATGGATTGATACAGTTTTTCTTCACATGATTTTTTTTTCCAGTTTCTTTTGTGTTTTCTTTTTTTGTGATATTTTTTTTCAAAATTATCTTCGTTTATTTTTTTTTAATATTGAGTTGGTTAGAATTTAACTTTGTAATAAAGCTTAATCATGCGAGGAAAGCATTGTAGTTTTGCTCATAAAACATTATGGATTGCTACAGTGTCTATCCACATGGTTTTTTTTTGTTATAATTTTTTTCAAATTATCTTTTTCAATTTTATTTTTTTAATATTGAGTTGTTTGTGAATTACAATTACAAGTTGTTACAAATAAGGCTAAATCATGTGGGGAAGCACTGTAGCTTTCATCACGAAACACTGTGAATTGCTACAGTGTTTCCAACATGATTTTTTTTTTCCTTTTTTTGCTGTTTGTTTTGTTATTTTTTTTCTAAAATTGCCTCTGTCGATTTTTTTTAAAATATTGAGCTGATTAAGAATTTAGCTTTGTAATTTTTTTTCTTTAAAACACTGTGAATTGTTGCTGTGTTTTTCCATGTGATTTTTTTATAATTTTTTTCCAAAATTATCATTGTCGATTTTTTTTTAAATATTGAGTTGGTTAAGAATTATAATTACAATAAAGCTAAATCATATGAGGAAAGCGTTGTAGTTTTTCTCACAAAACACTGTGGATTGCTACAATATTTCTCTAAATGGTTTTTTATTTTATTTTATTGGGAAAAACGCTATAGTTTTCCTTACAAAACATTGTCAATTGCTACAACGTTTTTTCTCATAGGTTTTTTTCCTTCCAAAATTATCTTTGTTGATTTTTTTTTTAATATTAAGTTGGTAGAGAATTTAACTTTGTAATTTTTTTTCTTTTTATTAACTGAAAAGTTAAATCATGTGGCGAAAACACTGTATCTTTTCTCACAAAACACTAGAGAATGCTACAAATCATTTTGATCAGTCTCTAAGTTTTTGATCACTAACACAACTTTTTTTTTCGTCATGAAATATTTGCTCCATCATACCTTTAATTTCTATTACTTATCTAGCGTTGGTTCACAATTATAACACTATCAAGTGTATTTATTTTATAAGCCCGCGACAGTACGCGGGCATATCATGTCATATATATACTGTAATGGATCACAACAGAGTTTTTGTGTGTATTGCTTTGAGATGGCTTAGATGTTTGATTCTAGCTTGGGTTATGTTGATGTTGTTCTTTGGAGTGGTTTTATGACGCTTGTATTTTTTGTTCTTCGTTGTACACATGTGTGGATTGCCTGTTTTTTATTTAAAAATATATTATTATTTTTAAAAAATTATTTTTAATATCAACATTAAAATGATATAAATAAATAAATTAAAAAAATCAATAAAAAAAATTTTTATTTTTTTTTAAATACTTGAAAAAAATAGCTATGCCTCTGTAAAAAAATAAAAAAATAGTTGTATTTAAGTTTCTACGTACAAAATCAAATCGTTATAATTTAATCGGATGTCCTAAAGAAGTCTATAATTTTGGGTAGATTATGCTTGTCGACAATTTACCCTTGGATTGTAAGAAAATATCTCCTGCAACTGGAGGGTCACTCTTCGAAGTCTTACTTGCAGAGACGCAAGAATTAGTCAATTAAGGGCTATTTGGATACAATTCAAAAGTAGAGGATCTATTTTTACCAGATGTACAAGTAAAGGGATGGAATTCATCCCATAAAAAATAAAATTATAAACAGAGGGACAAACAGGATCGATATCCAGTAAGCACGGAAATGGCTTCCATATCCACAATAACCACCTCCTCCTTTATTTCTCTCCAAGCAATTTCCCGCCCTAAATCCCCAAAATCTAACCCTATCCCTAGCAAAGCCTCACCAAGAAACCCTAATTCCAACCGAAACCGCAAGCTCAAACCTCAAAAGGCAAAATTCAAATCCCCGCCTCAGACAATCACTTCCACCGCCGGCGAAGCCACTAGTTACACTTGCTTACCTCCTCTAGAAGACTTCACAGTCCCGTCGTTGAACCTAGGATCTAGACCACCAGAAGAAATCAAGCTCTCTGATGCTAATGTAGTCAAACAGGATAGTGACAGTGAATCGCAGCGTTTGGGGACCGAAGATGGAATGGATGGTGATTTACGTGTGGATTACGGGCGATTTGAAGTTAATACACATTTCGAAGAGGACGCGGATTATGAGTATGAAAGCGAGGAGGAGGAGGAAGAAGAAGAAACAGTGAATGGCAAAAGTGTTAATAGTTATAATAGTGATGGTTTTTATGAAGGAGAAGAGTTGGGGGAGTTTGCTGACGGAGAGAATGTGAGTTTGTCAGATTTCGAGGGTGAAGAAGAAGGTGTGAAGGAGAAGGGAGTGCCGGCTGTAATGCGGTGTTTTGACCGGGCGAAAATCTATGTCAAAGCCGGAGATGGTGGGAATGGAGTGGTGGCTTTTCGGCGCGAGAAATTTGTGCCACTGGGAGGACCGTCGGGAGGGGATGGAGGGAGAGGAGGGAACGTGTATCTAGAAGTTGATAGCTCGATAAATTCTTTATTGCCATTTAGGAATAGAGTGCATTATAGGGCGGGGAGAGGGTCTCACGGTCAAGGGTCATGCATGGGTGGAGCGAAAGGAGAGGATATCGTGGTGAAAGTGCCGCCGGGGACGGTTGTTAGGGAGGCTGGGAATGAGGAGGTTTTGTTGGAGTTGTTGTCTCCAGGACAAAGGGCTTTGGTTTTGCCTGGTGGGAGAGGCGGGAGAGGGAATGCTGCATTTAAGTGTGGGAGTAATAAGGTACCTAGGATTGCCGAAAATGGTGAAGAGGGTTCGGAAATGTGAGTATATTTTTAATTGTGATTTGTGTTTTACCATTATGTGTTTTGGCTGCCTTTTATTGGTTGCCTTTTGAATTGTGTTGTGATTGCGTGTGTGCTATAAATTGTGTCTTCTTAAGCCTTTGAAATGATTTGTTAGCTTAGCGTTGTTGTTCCAATGGGTTTCGTAGTACTATGATTTATTTTCGTTGATCTTGCTTTGCTTTGATTAAAGTGATCGTGATGAGAATGGTTGATTAAAGCGTCAAGGTCAACATGATAAAGTTGTTAAATCTCATAGTTCGTCGGGCTTAAGGGATGTAGCTATATGTTCTGGAAGAGTTTGTTTTGATACGTGCTCATTAGAATTAATGTCATGCATGAACAGGTGGTTGGAGCTGGAGCTAAAGCTGGTCGCTGATGTTGGAATAGTGGGTGCTCCAAATGCTGGGAAAAGCACACTTTTGAGTGTCATAAGTGCTGCACAGCCAGCAATAGCGAATTATCCTTTTACTACTCTACTTCCTAACCTGGGTGTAGTTTCATTTGATTATGACTCTACAATGGTAGTAGCAGACCTTCCAGGTTTACTTGAAGGAGCACATCGGGGTTTTGGCCTAGGTCACGAGTTTCTACGACACACAGAAAGGTGTTCTGCCCTGGTACAGGCTTTCTATCATGAACTGCAACTAATTTAATGATGCGATTTATAGAGAAATTCATTTTCCTGTTGTGATTGTAACAGTAAATTATTCTACTTTGAGCTTGTCATGTTATGTTTCACATCCTTACCTTATTCTATAAGATTCTCTATCCTCAAGTCTTTGGGTCACTGGAAATGACGTGACGTGCAAAATGTTTTTCTGATATTTGTGTCAGTGACTCTATGCATGGTGTAAGAAGATAAAAATTTGGCTCATGTTGATGAAAACAGCAGTGATTTTAAAGAGAGCTCATGAATGATAATTGAAGTGATGGTAACAATGTGATCCATATCTACTATCTCTTCACCCATGGTTCTATTATTTTCCTTCATTCCTTATCTTTTACATTAAGGATATTTGGATGGGTCTCACCCTCCTATTATTTGTTTGATATTTCAACTGACGGAATCTACATTGTTTTGGACTCCCAGGTACATGTTGTTGATGGATCTTCACAGCAGCCAGAATTCGAATTTGATGCTGTTCGTCTTGAGCTGGAAATGTTTAGTCCTGAACTTGCGGAGAAGCCTTATGTAGTTGCCTATAACAAAATGGACCTTCCAGAGGCATATGAAAACTGGCAGTTATTCAAGGAAAAGCTAGAAGCACGTGGGATTGAGACTTTTTGCATGAGTGCTGTGAAGAGAGAAGGGACACATGAAGTGATTTGTGCTGCTCATAAGCTTCTGCAAGAAAGTAAAGAAGCCAATAAGGGGTCTGAAGGTCAAATTTCTACTTTCTATTTTTTTTAAAAAATTGACTTTAATATGGCCTATTGATCATGCTAGAGTACTCAAAATTATGTTGCATATCCATTATTTTCAACCCTACAATGTCTTGAAGAGTTTTCATCTGTGTTAGGTTGGACCCATCCGATAAATTTGAATCATGTAGCTGATATGGTACAAAGGCAGCGAAGAGCTCCTATTAATGACTTTGAAATCTCTTATGACAATGCGTCTAAAACATGGCAAGTAGTTGGGGCTGGATTGCAACGTTTTGTTCAGATGACAAATTGGCGGTGGGCTATGAACTTCTCACTCTGATTACTTCTCACTATATTTTTCAGTCACCTCTTTTCTTGTGTTAGCATCTTTGGTCGATAATGGTCAAATATGATTTCAGATTATACTGTATGTATTGATGTGTTTTCTGTCTGGACATATGTAACTCTCCCTGTAAACCTAGCAAAGTAATGCTGACCGAGTTAGGTTTCAGTCCAGATACAGGAAGGGTGCAAAATCCACATACACCATTTTTTTTAGTGGAATCTCAAATAGAATTTTCTTATTCTGTTTTCTATCTTGGCCAATGGATTACCATACCACAAACCTGCATTGTTTACCTGGTTTGGTTATTTCAGTTGACATGAACATTTGTGGTTGCTAGTATCCGTTCCAATGATTAGGCTCACTAGAACATTGCCAGAATGAATGGAACTTGTTACAAATCATCAGCGAATGGGTAACTTTGATAGTGTGCTATTCTCATTTCTGTATTATTGTTTGCCTTTTTAGTTGCCTGCTTTTTATAAGGATCCTATGGGTTGGAAAAAAATCTCCATCTTGTTTTAATAACTTGGATTTATTCAACTGCTTCTATTTTCTACTAAGAATCAATTTTCTCTTGTTTGTTTGTAGATTTACATCTATGATTTGGTTGCTACTCTAGGATAGGACATAATTTGCCCGAACTTGAATGCTTGTGCATGATCATTACTTCATGCCATGCTTGTCAGTTTCCATTAGATCTGGCATATTCTGGAATGCATATCTTGCATTTTTGAGATAATAGCCTTTCCTTCTGGTTGTCTTACTCCATTTTGCATCTGAAGTATTTAACGTATAATTTTGAACAGATATAAAGATTCTGACACAAGATTCCAACATGTGTTGGAGGCTTGTGGCGTGAACAAGTCACTCTTGAAGATGGGAGTCAAGGAAGGTGACACTGTGATTGTTGGAGAGGTGCGTGGAGCTTTATATCCTCTCACTGCAGCATCTTCCCCCTCCCAGTGATGCATCACCTTAGTAGCACTCCATGACATCCTTAAACTCTCTCTCTCTCTCTCTCTCTCTCTCACACACACACACACACACACACACACACAGAGACATGCATGTGCTCAAAGTATGTTTTCTCTTTGATTCTAGTATGCTAACTTCCATCATGATTAGTTGCCATTGACATCAATGAGACCATGTATTTCAGGTAGTTACATAGTCAAGTTCGAGTCTTTAATTGAAGTACTCAAGCTTGTAACTATTCCAACAGAGATTCCACTTTTCAAGTGGAAAACAGCTCATGTTTCTTAAAATATCCTTGCACTCTTTTCTCAAGCCAACCTTGTGTCTACCTGAAGTTCTTTCTCAATGATTGCTCATTCTAACCCATTGTTGGCAGAACCTCATTCTAACCCATTGTTGGCAGAATTCTGATTGATCATATCCTCTTTAATTCCTTCCAGATGGAAATGGTGTGGCATGACTATCCTCAGAGGTCTGGTCTATCGAAAGTGAAGAGGGGGTCATTTGATCCAACCAAATGGCCAGAGTGGAAGTAACCCTCCAGTTCTTAATACCAAGAGGTATAGTGACTGAAATTTCTTAGTATTGTGATCATAATGATAGAATACCTGCATAGAGCAAAGAAAGTGTGAACACATTTATTTATTGCTTTTCTGCTTGTTGACAAAAATGGGGACTTGTTCAGAGAATAGCAAACCTTTGCCTTGAATATTTGAAAGTAAACCCCTACAATAAAAACATGTCTTCCGGGAAGATGTGATACCAGTGCCTTGTTTCATTCTGGTCTCTGATACAGGATATCTGAAGCTGGAGATTTTGCACTCAATCTTTCAAATTAATGGAGTTGCCTCTAGCAAAGGAAAATGTAAGTGGAGTTCAAAGCTCAGGTGGCCCAATCCTGTTGTTGATAATGAGATCTCTTGAGATAGTGAACTTGAATCATAGATTCAGTACAAAGTGCTAGAGGTCAGTGATCAAATCATTTATTCTTTTGTTATTAGCAGGGGCAATTGTTTAGTCAATCATGCTTAAATTGTAATAACTAAATAGGTGGTTTGCGCTACGCCGCGGGCCTGGTTAAATTTTTCCCAACGTAAAAAAGGGAATGTTCAGGCAAAGTAAGTGCTCTACAAGAAAAAACTGATAAATGGAGATTTGAAATAATCTGATTGAGCTGGAATTATAAATGGGAATTTGAAATAAACTATGGACACATTAAAATGTTTCGGTCCTATGTACATGGGGAAAGCTTTACATACGCTGGAATTCCATGGATGCACATGAATAGTTTCCCAACAAAAAACCAAGCATGGCTTGTAAACAAAGTGAAAGCTAGAATAGAACAAAAACTTGCTGGAGCAGTTATGGCAGAGCTGCAATTTCCCCGGCCCTGTTATGGGTGGTGGAAGGCAGCCTTAGGCTCAAGAAACAATCTGTGCAATCCAGCACAAAACAACAAAGCCACAGAACTTGCATTGTCTCATTGCACAGGCTTTAATCAATTTTAGATTAGCAACAAGTGCATATAACGTCAAAGAAATTTGACTTAAAAACAGAGGAAGAAAAGCTCTGAGAGACCTGGTGCTCTCTTCAAACTGATATCTAGTAACCGAAGTTGAAGTTTTAAAAGAATGCAATGCGAGGCACATACAGATCTTGCAAAAAACAGCTACACATACATACCACAGCTGCAAGCAAGGTTCAAAACCTAGTCTTAAACGAAATGTATTTCTCCACACAACTTCTATACAAAATAGAGGAACCTATCTACCAACATCGTTATTCTTGAGGTAGCCCCTTAATAAAAGAGAATGGGAGTTTCCATTCCTTTTGGTTCTGACGTGATGATTGTTCCTTTTCTACGTAGCACTCATGTTCCCATAAACCCTAATTACTTGTTTCATGTGTCCTCTAGCCATGCTCCTACACCCACGGGAGTAAATGATATCCTTTTCAATCTCAAGGTTTCCCTACTATAAGTGAGGAATAAATGGGGGATAATAGAGACCATTATCCAGGGGAGGTCTACACTAGGATTTAATGGATTAGATGCGATTGAGACATTAAATAAACTTCTCACCTTTTCTTCGGATGTGGAAGGATTAACTGACTCAAGCTTCCAGCGCCGCTTGGTCATTATTAGACAGATAGCTATTTAGGTAAGATAGCAAATTAAGTCAATTTTTTGTCCATTTTATTATGCTATTTTGAAAGATATGAACTTATTCTATCTCTTTGGTTAATTAGACCTTTATAATATGTGTCAACTCCAAGAGCAGGTGGGCTGAGGAGAGAAAGGCCATGAAGAAGGCCATCGAACAATACCGTGCTGATAAGTCTGAAATACAGAGACTTAAAAGAAGAAAAATCTGTTCAAGATATTGAGATAGTTTTTCTTAGGACTGCTTACTCTAGACTATAGAGGCATATTGGAGCTCAAACCCATGCCTTGGAGTCAACTGAGCAAAGAATGACAGAAGTTTACAACCGTATTGATTTCCTAAAGAAAGGGATGACTGACTTGAAAAACAAACGACTGAGCTTTAAGGGGTGTCGCGGGTGCGACGTAGGGCGCGGGCGAGCTATTTTTGCCTCCTAAGAGGTATTGTTGTTGGGAAGAAAAAAGTTTTGGGTTTAATCATAAAATTATGATTAAGGTTCAGGAGTCGCTACCTAGTATTATAATTACTAGGAACCTATAGTCTGCGAGAGTCTAGGTAAGGGACTAGTTGTGCAAGAGAAAGACGTATCACTCTCAGTACACCCTACTTAAGATAAGCTGTATTGTTGTTTGATTTTTTTTCTAGGTCAAGTTTTTATTCGTTGGTCTCGTCTACAGTTCAAGGTAGATCTCCTTTCGTGAGAAAGTTTCTATCTTATCGGGTTAAATCTTAACCGTTCTAAAGTTCGAATTTTAGCATTGCATTTATTTTGCATTTTGTATCTTTAATACCCATAGTTATTAAAATCTACATCTAAACCCTAAAAACAATAATTGGTAAAAAGTTTTTGTATTTTGGTCAAATCCTAATGGATAATTATAAACTAGTTACGATATTCTTTTTTTTTTGTTTTTTTTAACATGAGAAAGATGAAATTTTTTGTTTTTTATTTGTGAAAATATGTTTGGAAAACTTTTTAGGATCTGGCCGTATGCATAAAAATAAAATATTTTGTTGTTTTTTTTCTGAAAGAGAAAATTAATTTAAAAATTTTAAGATTTTTTAATTTTTTGAATTTTTTAAGAAAACTTTTGGGACCGGGTATTTTAATACCGGATCTACATTTTATGGTGTAAATATAGAACCCAATATTAAGCAAAATTAGTAGAAAAACACACGAGCAAATCAAAAATATTTTGAAAAGACCCTTGAATTCTTTTGGAATGTTTTTGTTTTTTTAATATATATTATTATAATTAAATATTATTAAACACATGGGCTGGGTCAAGTCATTTAGGCTGGGTTGAATCAAGTGCAACCCATCCCCATAACTGCTGGTGAAAGCCAACAATGCAGGATGTGAATTAATTCACGTCCTGCATGTTGATTGAAGGAAAAAGAACAAAAGTCGTGCTGCAGGCGAGGAGGGTTGACAGAGTTCACCTAGGTTGAGGGCGTTGTTGGTAGCCTGGCTGGTGGCGCACGGTGTGACTGAAGAAGAAGTGGTGGTTCAAAGGGAGCTGGAGGCAAGAACCATGACTGTCGTGGTGCAGGGGGCTGACAGAGAGGAAGAAAAGTTGGTGATGGAGGTGATGGTTTCTGTCACTAGCGAGGAGTTGGATTGGTGGAGAAGGTTGAGCCATTCTCAATTACGACGGTGTTGTGGTGGTAACGGCAAGATGAGTGACAGAGAGAGGGAAAGACAAAAATGGTAGAAAAATTAGGGGAAAGACTGGTTTTCCATCAACTTTATACTCGAACTTCTTCATGCTTAGGCCATGAAATCCACCTTGGTAGTGGAAAACTTTTTGCTCTTAATTCGGAAGGATCTCAATCGTTGGTTTAAAATAGGCACCATCAACTGTCAAATTTAGCAGTTCAAGGTAACGAACCATACCTGATTGTAAAGAAATGTTAAGTGGTCATTTTGGTTTAGGTGTTGCCAAATTCGGTGGAGATTAGAGATATTAAATGCACCTGCAAAGTAGCTCATGAATAGTCTTTTCGGGTAAAAAAAGAAGAAGATAATGAACAACAACCAGACGACGCGTTGTTTGGTTTCTTTACAAAAAATAATAATTCAAAACAACACCGTTTTGTCTTCGAATTAGGGATTTTGATCAAAGTTTAATTTAGTTCTTCAACTTTTGATTATGTTAATTACACCCCTAATTAACCCTAAATTTTGATTTAATGCAATTTAGTCCCTGGAAAACTTTAATTTTAACCTCGGATTTCGGCGCCTTTTCCATGTTGGTTCTTAGTCTTGGATTTCTTTAATTTAGCCCTAATTGACCATTAAACTTTTAATTTCTTTAATTTCACCCCCAATTTCAATCAATTGAGCCTCTATAGTTCTACGTCTTTTGCAGATTGGTCATTGACTGCGAAATGTTTCAATTTAACCTCTAATTGGCCTCAAAACTTTGATTTTCTTGTGATTTTGCTCCCGATTTCAATCAATTGACTTGGTAAAAATCAAATTTAGTCTCTTAAAATTCTAATCTTCTCAATTAAGTCCAAATTAGGCTCCCAAACTTAATTTTTCACCAACTAAACCCCTAATATAATTAATTTGACCCATTTAAAGTATAATTAAGTCTTTGCACCTAATTAAATCCTTTAATTGGTTCCAAATTATTCTTAAACATAATTAAACTTTAATTTGACCTATGATTAAATCAAATTGGCCTATGAAAAATTTAATTATGTCCTTGGACTTAATTTTTATGCAGATTCATCCAATAATTATTTAATTGACCTTTTATTTGCATTATTTCTTTAGTCTTGGGTATAGTGGGGGTATAATTAGGCCTCGAATTTCCTCCAAAATTACAGCTTGATTTTTCAAGATGTTTGTAATCCTCCTCGGTCTGCTTTCTCCACGTTGCAACCCTTTATTTTATTTTGGAAAGAAAAATATGTTATTTTGGGGAATAACCCAGAAATGGGTTATGACAATGGGCAAGAGAGACCTTAAAAGAGGAGCTGATGATAACTAGGAAGGAGGTTCAAAACTCTCGTGCAAGGATGGAAAACTTGAAGGACTCCTCCTAAGCTTTTTAGACTGAATATAGAGAGTCTATATCTTTAACAGAGATAATAGGGGACAAGGTTTTCTTGGTCATGTCAAACTTATATTTCTTTAACTTTCTAAAGGGATACAAGTTGACTTTAACAAGAGTTTCCTAGACAACCAAATCTCAAACTTTGCTAATGACTTCTTAGTCAGAGTTGCCTCGATAAGGGATGAAGTTTATCTAGCTCATGAACCTAGCATGAAGATGCAGTTTCCTTTAAAGTTTGTTTTTGTTATTTCTTTAAGTGTTATATAACGTATTTAATGCTTGGGCTTTTAAAAGCCTTGAATTTGGCCATAAGGCCTATGTTTTATATTTCAGGTTTTGAAATTTTATGTTACATTGTTTGCATCATTATTGTTTTTAAGTAGCAAAACAGGTCTAACACCTATTGTTAGAAAACACGCATCTCCAATACTTAAAATTTGTTTTAGGAAAATTATAATTAACTGATAGACCAACATGGGTCAACATGAGTCCAACGCCTATGGTTGGGGAACATACATCCTCGAGCCTAACACCTAAAATTAGGTAACATACACCTCCAATACTTAGAAAAGGTCTAAGGAAATTTTAAAACCAACATGGAAAGTTTAAATGACCAATATCTAAAAATGGCTATATATCCATGTTACCCCCTGTCTGGGGTGGAGATGGGTTCTCTGCATTGGGTAGTCTACATGCTATTGAGACCTAAGATGTTAGATGGTAGGGTGATCGTTGTTGTTGGGTCTATTGTCTTTAAGAAGATCGCTTATCAATCCTTTAGAGATTGCCCTTGGGGAGAACACATACCATCCCTTGGGACTTTGTAGGGGCTAGTTTGAAGGGACTGTCTTATTTTAAAGCTAGTTTGCCCCTGCTCTCTCTGTTGCCTGTAGCCTCTAGTTTTCTGAGTACCAGGTCTCCAAACTTGAATCTTCTATTCTTGACCTTAACGTTGTGATACTGAGTAGCTTTGAGCCTACGTGCTTCATTCCTAATTACAACTATCAAATGTGATTTTTCTAGGAAGTCGAGATTGATCGTAAGACCTTGTTCATTGCCTTCTGAGGTGTAGTAAACTACTCGGTGGCTTGGACATTCGATTTCAGCTGGGATTATAGCTTCTGTTGTATATGTGAGAAGGAATGGTGTTTCACTAGTAAATGTTTTTTTAGTCATATTATAGGCCCATAAAATTTTATTCAACAATTCTGCCTATTCTAACTTGGCTTATTTTATCTTTTTCTTAAGTCCATTAAGCCAAACTTTGCTAGTCAACTTAGCTTGACCATCTATCTAAGAGGGTGATACTGAGGAGAAACGATGATCAATATAAAGCCTTTGACAGTTTTCTCTCATCTTATAGTTGTCAAACTACATTCCATTATCTGTGATCAAGACTCTAGGGAGCCTAAAGCAATATATGATATTCTTTCAAAGAAATGAAAGCACTTTTTGGTGGTTATATTTGTTAGAGCTTCTGCTTCAACCCGCTTAGTAAAATATTCCACGACCATTAGAATAAATTATCTCTTGCCTGTGGCCTTAGGGAATGGACCTAGGATGTCCATTCCCCATTGTGCAAACAGTCAAGGGAAAGTTATAGTGGTCATTTCTACAAATGGCTATCGAGGAACTAAAGCAAACCTTTGACATTTATCACACCTCTTCACTGGGCTCATGACATCTTGAAGTATGGTTGGTAAATAAAATTCTGCTTGTGTTTCCCAAGCTATAAGAGCCCTGGAGCCTGTATGTAGACCACTTATGCCTTCATGTATTTCTTGTAAAACATAGGAGCTCTCATGCAGGGACAAGGATTTCATAATGGAGTTGAGGTAGATCTTTTATATAAGACGTTATCAATCATGCAATACCCCGATGCTCATCCTATCAAGCGAATAACTTCAATTTTGTTTAAAGATAGCTCTCTTGTTTACAAATAATCTATATTAAAGATTCTCCAATCATCTGTTATATTGATGGGAACAACTACCAGCTCATATTTACCAACACTAGGTTCTTCCAAGACTTCCATCCAAACATCGACAAAGAGTTCCATAGGATTAGAACTTGATAGTTTAGACAAGAGGTCTGCTCATTTTTTATTGTCTTCTTTAGGAACATGAGTGGTTGAAATATTGTTATGCCCAATGTCGCACGTCAAATCCGCGCGGCATTGGCTGACAATTTTTCGTTATGCTTAATTGATTTGATTCTTTGGGAGTCGCCACCTAGTATTTAATTGAAGGCTACTAGGAAACCCGGGTGTACTGGTCTTGTCAGAGATTCACGGGTAAGGGACTGGTTGTCGTTAGGGAAGGTATTAGCACCCTTAACGCACCCTACCTGAGGTAAGCTGTTTCGTGGCTTTGGCGTGTTAAAAGAAGTTTTAAAAATTTTATCTTTTCATCGGATATTAGAAATACAACTTATGTATAAGTTAATAATTCTAGACCGTGAGCAAATCAAAATATTAAATTCTTCTTTATTCTTTGCGATTTTATCATAAAAAAACATCCATAAAAAAAATTCAAACACACACATACACTTTTGACTATATTTTTTTTCTTTTTTCCCCTTTTTCTTTTCTTTTCTTTCTTTCCTTTTTTTTTCACATCCACGATACAAAATATAAATTTAAAATAATTAAACAAAAATTACATTAAAATTACAATAATAGCCCCAAAACAATATGAAATTACAGGGAAGCCCTTCTGCAGGCCGGAACAGTGTTAAGGAAGGTTTTTGGGAGCAGGAATAGTGGCAAAGCGTCTCGTCCACGCACCACCGCCATTGGCGGCGCGTGGGTTCACTCGCCGCAGCACAAAAGATAGGTGAACGGGTGGGTCTTGCTCAACTTCTTCTCCTCTTCCCTTCCCTGCCAGTGGTGAGGACCACCGTCACTTGTGAAAGAAGCAACCCACACAAAGAACAATTGATTTTAAGTTTTTCTTTTTGTGCAAATCCATTCTCGAATCTGTTGTTCTGTTCTTGTTGTTCTTTCCTTCTTCTTCAAAACGGCAGCTCTAGCGACTGAGGAAGGAGTGCTGGAGGCCGGCGCTGCCGCGGGGAAGCTTCGGTGTTGATGGAGATGAAAAGATCGGGGAAGATGGAGAGGCGGCCGACGAGAGGGGAGAGCAAAGGAAGACGACTCTGCCCTTTTTTTGGTCTTAGCGAGCCTGCGGCTGGAGAAGGGAGCAGCTGAGAGGGAAAGATGACAGGGATCGGGGGGCTGCTGGACCTTCGATGAGGACTGGCAGAGCAGAGGGGTATAGTTGGCTGGGAGAGGGGAACCTGGTGAGGGCCTGAAGTGGCCAGGGGAAGTATGTCAGCGGCTGCCTTCCTTTGGCTAGTTTTGGGAGCAAAACCAAAGGAAAGGGGCGGCGACTTGTCTATGTTAAGCAAGGAAGAGAGACCGGGGGGGCGGCTCAGGAGAAGGAGAAGGTTTTTTTTTTTGCAGAGGGGTGGCTGCGTGCGGCTGCTTGGGTGAGTGGGGAGAAAGAGTTAGGTTTTTAGGGTTTTTTTGTGGTTTCTCCCTATTTTGCAAAATTACCCCCCTTTTGTGTGTGTTGAAGACTAGTATTTATAGGCAAAAATATTGCTAGGTTTTCAAACTTGGTCCCTCAACTTTTTTTTTTTGTAAATTTTGATTTTTCTTATTTTTTTGTATTTTTTGAAAACGAGCAATATCAACATCGACTCAATGAGAAAAATCAATGATTTTTTAAAAATAACGCGTTAAAAGTTGAATGCGTTTCAAATATCTTTGAAAATTTAAATTCTTTTGAGACGATGCTAAAAATGCTAAAAACGATGCA